>NW_024395977.1:14982011-15156208 GCF_016617805.1 Bactrocera tryoni
TAAAAAAAACACGCTTTTAAAGCATATCAAACTA
This sequence comes from Bactrocera tryoni, assembly GCF_016617805.1. NCBI lineage: Eukaryota > Metazoa > Arthropoda > Insecta > Diptera > Tephritidae > Bactrocera > Bactrocera tryoni. The sequence continues at coordinate 14,982,046 of NW_024395977.1, forward strand.
AAAATTTATTGGCGGCTTGAGATGCATTTTTGCCTTTTTCGTAGTAGTACTGCAAAATATGCCGTATTTTCTCTTTATTTTGCTCCATGTTTGCGACGCTATAACTCACGAACGACTCAAAAGAAACGACAATCAATCAAACACGTGTTAGCGCGTGAAATGGGCTTTGCAAAAAGGTATAGCATGACCCGATGCGACGAATAAAACTAGAACTACGCGCTTTCAGTGCCAACTAGTGAAAATACCGCAAGACTTTTTTGACAACCTATTAAAATAGCCGTGCCGGTGGTTTCTGTAAATAACTTAGTAATTAATAGTTTCCTTTTACCCTAAAAAATAACATCAAACCTCAAAATCGCGATTGTCTAGAAGGAATTCAATCAACGCTTTTTCCTCGGTAACTTCACAACGCTTTTGTAGGTTGTAGCACTTGCGTTTTGGTAAAAACTAAAAGAGAGTATTCACAAACGTTTAAATTAAAAAATGATTCAGCATTTTCTATTATATTTACCTCAACTTCACCGTTCGTGCTCATTTTATCCACTTATTCGTTTAACGAATTTGCGGCCAATTTATTTCAACTAAATGCAAAGAATAAGATAAACAAACACAGCTGATTCAAAGTTGCACTGAATACACACAGTACGCAGAGTTGTATCGTCACATTTATATTTTTGCATTTAAAACAGCAACAACGGCTCTACAATAGTTGTACAAAACTATGACTTACGACATAAGTATATGACAATATACGACACCTTGTGAACTACCTAAGTATTTGCGTCACCAACAATTACCAACGCTTTGCAATTCAATAGTGCAATGGAACAACGTACTTATATAATGGATGGGACTTTTAATATCCTTCCAGCTTCTAAGCTATTTAAACAATTGCTTATACTTCATATAATTCATGCAGAACATGTAAGTTTATTAAATTTATTAAGAACATCTATCCATTTTAATGATGATTTCATATATTCCTGCTTTTAGGCATATCCGTTCGTATATATTTTGATATCAACAAAATCGGAGGAGGCATATACACACTTATTTCAATATCTGAAATCAAATGTGTTGGACTTGCAACCAAAAACCGTAATCACTGATTTTGAAAGTGGATTACGTAACGCAGTAAAAAATGTGTACCCAACAGTTAAAATGGTGGGCTACTGGTTCCACTACACAAACGCTTTAAGAAGAAAAGCATCTAAAATCCATGGTTTTATAGCAAAGCTCAATCAAGATAAAGAAGCCAAAAATCTATTTAATAAATTTCTTATTTGCCTTTATTGAAAGCCGAGCATATAATAGCAGCACATAAAATTTTAATGAATGAGGCCGAGAATCCTAAATATATGGCAAGAAGTAATAACGAAAGTTATTTTCAGGCGTTTCTAAAATATTTCAATATGCAGTAAGTATGTTGCGTAAGTGGAAATTGTTGTTTTTATATACAAAAATAGACCATGTAACTTCAGCAAACCCACAGACAACTATGTAAATAAAATACTTGGAACATCAGATTTAGATTCAAATAGACATTTATTTATTAACTGTTCACGTCTGCACACGCTCGCCTCCTACGAAAGACTTAAAACTAACGACAGATGCCGATCGCGGCATACCAGGCAATTACACACACATATGCATATATACACATATATGTTTATTCTCTCCAGTTTTCATCATTGGAGACTTTTGCCTATTCCTTCTTACATTATAGATTTACAGTGGTTATGTTCAACACACCTCCTCAAAAGTTTCAATGAAAAAAAAATTTAAATGTTATTCAAAAGTTACAATATTTCTTATACGACGAGCATGTGCTTTCTGGGGAGATACAATTATTCATAGTCCAGCATTTGCTGCAAGGATTAGGAAAACCCAGTAAAACCTAATCAGACCATTCAAAATTAGTAATACTAATAATTATACATAATAATATAAATTCATATACTAAGTTTAACATATTTTATATTGAAAAGCAAAATTAAGTTCATTAAAGTTCAAAAATTTTAAGTTAAATTAATTTTAACATATTATATCTTCAAAAAAAATTAAATTCATTAAAGTTTTTAAAGATCCAAAGCTAAATTTTAATCTATTTTATATTCAAAAACTTATGAATTGTTCAGAATATCCATGTTGTGAAAATTAAGTTTATTCATTAAGTCCCAGTTGCTGCCGTAGTTGAATGAATCTGGCTGTAGGTAATGATTTTGTCAGGACATCAGCCAACTGCATTTCTGTAGGGATATACTCAAGAGATATAAGATTACATTCGATTTGTTCTCTAGTAAAGTGATATTTTATATCTATATGCTTTGTTCGTTTATGGCAAGTTGGATTATTGGCTATGCTTATGCATCCTTGGTTGTCTTCATAGATATTTATTGGCTTATCCAATTTACGTTTAATTTCAGAGATTAACGACTTCAACCATAATGCCTCTCTCACACTTTCAAATAATGCCATATATTCTGCTTCTGTCGAAGAAGCTGCTACTGATCTTTGTTTCATTGTACACCAACTAATCAAACAACTATCAAACATTTTAAATAGAAAGCCAGTTGTACTTTTTCTATCTGTTTCACTTCCTGCCCAATCAGAATCTGCATATTCAATAATAATATTTTCGTAATTAAGATTTCTCTTAAAGGTTAATTTTAAATCAACCGTACCCTTTAGGTACCTCAGAACTCTTTTTAGGCATTGCCATAGTTCCTTATTATTATTGTTTGTATAGCGACTCAGTATGCTTATTGATGCACTTAAGTCTGGACGTGTACATAACATTATGTACATTAAGCAACCAATCACGTTCCGACATGGTGCATCCATCAATTCATCTGATGCTAAATTTTCATAGTTTATTTTGCTGGGAAGTGGTGTACTGACAGGTTTACAATCTTGCATATTAAATTTACTTAACACATTATTTATATAAGCTGATTGACTCCTATACATTTGATCTTCTGTTCTCTCTATTTTTATTCCTATAAAATATCGAATATCTAACAAGTCAATCATTTTGAATTTACTCATTAAATATGATTTAAATTTAGACATTGTAACAATATTTTCAGTAACTATTATAACATCATCAACATATAATAATACATAGATATTTTTAGAAATATCTTTTTTGTCTTTTATGTAAATACAACGATCGACTCCTGTATTTACAAATCCTACTTCTTTTAAAGAATCCTCAAACATTTGAAACCAGCACCTAGCATAACTAGTTGGATACTATTGAAACATGTGTGAGCATTCATTAGGCATTTTTCTAATAATCTATATGACAATTTAGGTTTATCTTTTAATCTTTCACTTCTTCTGATTACATCAGAATGTTGCGAGTTATCTCCAGTATTTATAACTGGATCGGCATTATCTAGATTTATGGAATTTTCACTAGGCTGCTCATCTGTATTTAAAATATCAAATTTATCAATATTTCCTTCCATTCCCAATGGAATAACTGACTCTTCATTCTTTGCATTCTCATACAAAGTTTCAACTGTTTGCTCTTTATCCGCATTTTCCAACACAGAGCCTTCAACTTGATCATTACTTTCAAGTTCCATGACAGAGTTCTCAAGCTGTTCAGGACAGCTATCTGCAGTCCTAGAATTTAAAACATTCGTTTCATCCACCACAACATCTCTAGCTGTCATAAACTTTCTTGATTCCACATTCCACAATTTGAGACCATTTAGTTCATATCCAACAAGTATACACTTAATTGACTTCTCATCAAATTTTCGCTTTCTCACTTTATTGTGAACATATACTGTTGAACCAAATATCTTAAGGTATTTCAAAATTTGCTTTTTGTCATGCCACATCTCATATGGTGTTTTCTTTACACTATGCAATGATCTACTTGGACTTCTATTTATCAAGAATGTCGCTGTTAAAACAGCTTCACCCCAAAATTGTTTACTCATATTAGCTCCATTAATCATTGCCCGAGCCTTTTCAGTTATCGTTCTGATCATACGCTCAGCTACACCATTTAATTGTGGAGTGTGGGGAATCGTTAAATGATAGCTAATGCCTTTTTCTATACAGAACTCTCGCATTTCATTAGAAAGATATTCCTCACCATTGTCAATATATAGGTTTACTACTTTCACATTAAAGTGAGCTTCACTTTTTGCAACAAAATCTTTAAACATAGAAAATACATCGGACTTGTATGTTATTAAATAAGTCACACAATAATGTGTATACTGATCTAGAAAAATGACATAATAATTCTTATTATCAATTGAAGAAGGTGTTATCGGACCACAAACATCCGAATGCACTACAAATAAAGGTCGTTTTATATTTTCTTTATCTTTAATATTTTCAAACTTAAGTCTCGATTGCTTTCCATTAATACAAGCCTCACATAGTTCAGTATTTAACTCTATTTTCTTTATTAAATGATTATCACTAAATAAATCATTACGTTTAATTTCCATAAATTTGCCAAGACTAATATGCCCCAACCTTCTATGCCATAAACGATACTCAGCCTTGTTTTTAATTGTTGATAGATATATTTTATGATTTAATTGAAATTTAATAACCGAAACGTTATACTCACTGTTTCCATCGAAAACCAATTGGCCATTCTTTGTGACTCTGACACCTCCTGGATTAAACTCAATGGTCATGCCAGCTTCTTGCATTTTCTTCACTGATAAGAGATTGTGCGGCACCTCCTTGCTGTATAGCACATCTTTCAAAGCAATTTCATTACCACAGCATTTCAGATGAACCATGCCTTTCGCTGTAGCTTTAATGCATATACCATTCTTCGCCGTAGCAATCTCCACAGGTGTTGTCAAGTCATGGTAATCAGCAAACAATGCAGCATCTTTGATGAGGTGATCAGAAGCGCCTGAATCAATTATAAACAAAATGTCGCTCTCTTCTGGCAAACTACTCATACTCCTCATCATAAAAGCAAATCCCTGATTTGGTTGAGTATTTGCTAATTGAGCCTGTTTCTGCTTTTCTTTATTTTGATTATCTAAACTTTTCTTAAAAATAAAACAATCCTTTTTATAGTGGCCTGCCTTGCCACAATGAAAACATTTAGAATCTTGCTTAAAATTCTTTTTAAATGGCTGTTTCTTATTTTTAAATTTTGGCTTTATTTTAATCTCTTTATTTTCTTTTAAACTAACAGCCTGCAATACCTTACCACTCGTGTCCTTACTGACTGTTTTTAATTTAATTTCGTGATCGAGGAGACGGGTTTTAACGAATGCTAACGTTAAATTACTCTCTGATAAGGTTTCGATCGCTGTTATTACTCCATCAAAACTGGATGGAAGAGTTAAAAGTAAATGGGATACCTGGTCCATCTCATCCATTTTAGCACCTGCCGCAATTAAGTTTGTCACTAGCTCGTCAAATACATTAAAATGATTTAATAAATTTGTGTCGCCTTTTAACTTCAATGCCAGCAGTTGCTTCCTGATTGATAATTGTGAAGCTAAGCTTCTGCGCTCATATATAGCATCTAAATTTGCAAATATTTGTTTAGCGCTATTTTCGGAGTTTGCAAAAATTAGAAAAGAATCACTAAGATATTCTATAATTATATTTTTCGCACTGCGCTCCTTCTTTTGCCACTGATCAGTTATTTTTTCTGGCACCTTCTCAACTACCTCTAATAATTCACTTTCTTCTAACAAAGACTTAACACGAAATTTCCAAGTTGAATACTTATCTCCGTCGAATGGTTTTATGTTTCGTTTTGGTTTTTCCATTTCGATCAGCAAAGAATAACGGCGTAGCAAAGAATAACGGCGTAGCAAAACCACAAAACGTCTGGATGTATATCACTGTGTATACACACAAACAAGCAAACCAAGTACAGTTCAAGCTACGTTCCAAGAAATGCCCGCTGTGTGTAAAATGCAATACGCAATACGCAATATTGTGAAACTCAAACGTTTATGTTTTTATGTGTGTCTGCAAGTATGCAAATTATAAATCACAATATTTATTTATTCACTGCAACTCTTTGCACAGCCACTTCACTAGTCCACACTTGCACTTATTTTATTAATATTACCAAAGAACAAATTAAATAACCGCCACATGTGTCTGGGCCCATAACCTGTTGTTTTTATATACAAAAAGAGACCATGTAACTTCAGCAAACCCACAGACAACTATGTAAATAAAATACTTGGAACATCAGATTTAGATTCAAATAGACATTTATTTATTAACTGTTCACGTCTGCACACGCTCGCCTCCTACGAAAGACTTAAAACTAACGACAGATGCCGATCGCGGCATACCAGGCAATTACACACACATATGCATATATACACATATATGTTTATTCTCTCCAGTTTTCATCATTGGAGACTTTTGCCTATTCCTTCTTACATTACAGATTTACAGTGGTTATGTTCAACAGAAATTCTTATAAATTCTTAGACATGTTGTGCGATTTAGATGTAGCAAAAGCAAATGATTATGTTAAATCAATATCGGGGTCTGTATCTTTGTATAGAGATAAAAATACTTATTTTGAAAAGCGCAATAAATTTATTGAAAAGCGTGTTAGGCTATTGAAACAAAATCGAATTACATTAATCGATATTCTCGCTCAGTTTTCTAAAATGGAAAAGTGTATGATTTCAAAAGAATTTATAAATGAAATTCATAGCAGCGACGAAGAATCAAATAATAATGGAGAGGATAATAAAACAGAAGAAAGTTATTCGCAAAATCCAAAAATTGTTTTTGTTATATGTTGTGAAGAAAGACAACTACGGTTTGAGCCATGCAAACATTTTAAAGTTTGTCAATCTTGCTATTAACATATGACAGAAGATTCAAAAAATAAAAAAAACTAACATTTTGTGTCCAATTTGTCGTAGAATTGTTAAAAACACTGTATTCATATATTATTAAAATTTAAATATCTTATTAAAACAGAATGAATTTTGTACATTTGTAATAAAAAGAAACTAAGAATTAAAGAGAAATCTAACGGTTGACATACATAGAAATTTTTAAATTTAAGTTTATACCTTCATCAAACTTTTTTTTTGGACAAAAAAAGGTGTCATTATTTCGCTTTCAATAGTTTATGAAAAAATGTGAGTATATCAGGATAGTTTGGCGGCAGGAAGTGATTACTCTCCTTTGCCACGACGGGTGCCGCGTCCCGCCGCGCTGTGACGCTTTTTTAAAGATAAAAATTATAATCAAAAATGCTCGTATAATAGTAAATGTTTAAAAATGAGAAATAAAACCATAATGCTTTTAAAATTCCAATCTCTTAAAATGAAAAAAAAGGAAATAAAGCCATAATGACTTTATTGCATAATTATATTTGGAAATAAAGCCATATCAAAAATTTGGCATTATTTCACATTTAAATGTGTTGAAAACAACCCCATGCATAAACAATGTGCTACACATACATATGAACATGCACAAATACACATATATTTAGGGAGTTCACAAGTCGTACTATTTGTCGTATTTGGTCTATTGCGCTATTGTAATACAACAGTTGTAAAAGTTTTGTTTTTGTTTCGCAAGTAAAATTTTAATATCACAATACAACTCTGAAAGGTATGTTTGCCTTGCTATTTGTGGATGCTATTCGATCAGCGGTTTCTATTTACATTCTGATTTTGTTAATTTGTCTGCAGGCTATTAGTTACAATAATTAAAAACAAAAATGGAATCACCCCGAGATAATGAAACATGTATTACTAAAGAACCTTTTTTAATTTTAGGTCAAAGCCAAGCGTATCCGTTGCAACCCAACCCGTAGATGGGCGGCAGCAGAAGAGAAGTCTCTAATTGAGTTTCTGTTGGAAAATCGGCAACTTGAGGTTTGTTTTTATTTCTTGAAATATTAAATTTAATAATTTGGAAACATATATTTAACAGAAGCCGTCCGCTCAAGCTTACTATTAGCAATTCTGCATGGCAAAAAATCTAACCATGGAGTGGAAGCTTGTGCGTTCTAAAGTGCGGAACATGAGGGTGAACTACAACAAAGCGAAGACATGGGAAGGCTCGACGGGAGCAGGTAGCATGAGTGGCGAAACTATTAAAAGTGGGTATTTTAGATGTTTCAGTTGTCAATTTATTGGAATAACCTATATTTTATTTAAGGTACTCTACTAAAAATGTGCACTTTTTTACGAGCTCGAAGACATTTTTGGGAGCAGAGTTAGTGAATGTGCCGCAATCGAAGATACGATGACCGCTGAGTATTCGGATTTTGAGGGTGCTGTAGAAACTCAGATAGCAGTACCGATTGAAGAACCGGAGAGCTCCCAAGGCCCAGATTGTGTGTTACATTTAAATGGTAACGAAAGTTCTGCCGAAATTAGTTGTACGCCAAGTACGAGCCGTAAGGGCATTACAGCAGAACGGGGGTTTCGGAAATAATGAAACTCCAAGCCGAAGTCGTTAGTTTCAAGAAAGAAAAACTAGAAGCAGAATTGGCAACAAGAGACAGGGAGTTAGTTATAAGGGAAAGAGAATTGGTGTTAAAAGAAAAGAAGTTTGATTTGAAAGAAAGGAATTTTAAAAGCGAAGAAAAGCTGAAAGTTCTTGAGCTCGAAATGAAAGAGCGATTAGCTATGGAAGAGCTTAAGCTAAAATATAAACAATTATTTTAACGTAATTTAATGATTTAAGGTAATATAGTGGCGAGCACAAATGAGTATATGTATAGTGATTTTTTTTTACAATATTCGCAATGCTTTTCATAATAAAGTTTTCCATAAATTTTTTAAACGAATTAGTTCAAAAAGCATATAAATCAAGTTTCAAGTTAATAATAGCTTTAAAAACTCGCCTGGTTACGATCTGAATGGTACCGCCATCTCCTATACCAAACAAGGATGCCACTTTACGAACCGAAAGTCCTTCTCCTGATGATCCTAATCGAAAAAGGACGATCTTAAGTTGTGTATCGATAGAAAGTTGTGCTGCGTTATAATCATTTCGAAACACATCATCATCTTTTATTAAGTTTAGAAGGTAAGCAAATTCTGTTTGATTTAAGCGCATCATTTGGTAAAATCTGTTTTCGTCAAAATGCTTTAATACATTCCGCTCCCAATGGTTCGACTTAGGAACTCCTAAGTGAGCACTTCGGCGAGTGTTCAATAATATAAGCATATTCACTCTAAATTGTTCATCCACTTCTTCCTGCTCATCGTCATCACCTAAAAGAATTACATTTTCAAAAAATTTTTGGAGGAAATAATGGACAACTTACTAAATTCCCACATGAGTATGTCTTGTAAGTATTTTTCGCAAATTTCAGCTATTAATTTGCTCTTTTCACTTCTTCTAGGCTTTTTAATTTTTATGAATTTTTTCTGTTTTGTTTGAATCAGCTGATTAATTGCAGAAATAGCGCATGCAATAGTGCATTAAATAGTACGGGGCGCTCACAAGACTCGTTTTAGAACTATCATAATTTAATAGGCATTAGACCAAATACGACAAATAGTGCGACTTGTGAACTCCCTAATTAAGATAGTTAAGATAGTTCTTAAAATTGTATATAAATTTGTGAAAACTCTAAATAAAATCAGACTAAAATAGGTCTCGTAGAATGAAACACTTCTCTTAGAATGAAAGAGTTCTCACAGAACAAGACTTGACTATCATTTATTTTCCTCCACCAGCGGTAAGAAATATTTGATCAAGCTTGTTTTTTGTTCAGCTGGCGTATTTGCCAGATACAATACATCCTAAAAGGGTTTTCTGCACTGTTGACAACTAGGCTGCCTTGTATTTACAGCAACTAGCGCCGATTTGGTTCTGTCCATTTGTTGTTGCTTCCCATGACACGTACTGCCTGTTGGTATGGGCTTCGTCCTTGATTGTGCTGCTCCTTCCGCCGATAGGTGCTGGTTAAATTTACAAAATGGTTAAATTTTTCAATATCTGCGATTTTTGGATCATTATGAACCAAGCTCTCAAACAAAGTCATAAAATTTTTAATTATGAATATTCTCCCTTGAATTTCGGCAAATTCATTTTAGCAAGCCTTGAGCTGTGAGAAGCTACAAAAGATATCTAGCAAGTGAAGTTTTATTTTTCGCTAAAATTGATTTCGTTATGGACTTCGTTTCAACGATTATGTCCTCTAACTCCCCTTGGGCCATGTCGTCTTCAACAATTTCATCAATCTTTGATTGGCATTTCATTAATTTTTCACTATGTGAATTTAATGTGTCGAGACGACCTTCTAATTCGATTGGATCCAAACACACAGTATTTAGAAGGCGCAAAATACTACTTTTTGCAACCGTTCATCGCCGTCTTAACGATTTTAAGTCCGTCAACTCCTTACTTGGAGACAGGTTTGCGAGAGTTGGCTTTGGCTTGCTCATTTGGTTTTGGTTGCATTAAAATTCACGAAAAAATTATTTGGAACAGAATAATTTAATATTGAGAATCAACTGGCGAAAACGAAAAATGACGATTCCCAAATAACGAAAAGCCAAATCGAAAAATACGCAAAATGAGCAATAGCAACAATAAAAGTAATGTAATCACGGATAGAAAAAATTACGAAAAAATTATAACCTTAAATTTGCAATTATTAATTTTTCACCTTTATTTCAAAATAAAGGGCTACCTCAAAAACCCAAAATCCCTTGAGTCACTTTGAATTCGTATCTGTATAAATATACGTAGTAAAAATGTATTAATATAATGGGTTGCCAAAAAAGTCTTGCGGTATTTTTATTGATTTTTTTTTTGTTTATTGAAATTGAAATGAATTTTTGATGACTCATGCCCAGCTCTTGACCGATGCTACAGCTGCTACTATGCCGGTCTCTTTCGACCAATTCAGCGATTTTATCGCAATTTTCAACGACAGGCCTTCCGGAGCGTGGCGCATCTTCGACCACCTCTACACCAGAACGAAAACGTTGAAACCATCGTTGTGCGGTGGAAATGGAAACTGTATCGGGTCCATAAACTGCACAAATTTTATTGGCGGCTTGAGATGCATTTTTGCCTTTATCGTAGTAGTACTGTAAAATATGCCGTATTTTCTCTTTATTTTGCTCCATGTTTGCAACGCTATAACTCACGAACGACTTAAAAGAAATGACAATCAATCAAACACGTGTTAGCCCGTGAAATGGGCTTTGCAAAAAGGTATAGCATGACCCGATGCGACGAATAATTATACGTATGTGTACATATGTAACAATAAATACAATACAATAAAATCAATGTAATATAAAGTAAAAAGTGAAACAGAAAGTGTGCACTTTTTTGTGGTAGTTTGCTTTTTTTGCACTGCTTTCAGTAATTCGCACTCGTTACCTGGTGCCTCGACTGTTTTCCGGCACTTACGTCCCTTTGGCACAGGATGCAGCGGCAGCTCATTCCCACGACGGCTTAACAGCAGCAGCGGACTGATGGCAGGAACGGTGTGATGGCAGCCACGGTGTGTTGTTGACGTGGCAAAACTGGACATTTAGCGGCACTATGTTGTTAAGTAAGCGGTAAGTTATAGTGGTACTTCACTCTTACGACACGAGAGGCGGTAGTTTGTAGAGGTAGTTTTTAGCGGCACTTCACAGTTAAATCTTAATTTTTTGTCATACGGCACTTTTAAACAATATAAATTTTATTTTTCGGTTGTCATTTTTAGCCGAGACTATTTTCAACACTTTGGTACGATCAGTGGCGTAGCTACAACTTCGGGCGCCCGGGGCCAAGGATGTTCTGCCGGCCACTTTTAGCTACCTACCTACAAGTTTCATGAGGTGGTTCGAACAGAAGTGAATTTTTACAAAATATCTTCGATATTAAGTATATAAAATTTAGGAACTAGAAGCCACGCAAATTCTGAAGTTCCAAAATTCTCACAATACGGTTTTGGAGGAAATTGATAGTAAATTTACAAGACATCTTATTAAAAGCCATAGAAAAAACGCATTTTAGCCCTATATCTTGTACACTTTTGACACAATTTGCAGGAATTTTTGGCCGAATTGGAGTTTTTAAATACTATTTTTGAAAATTTGGAGAAATAAAAGTATTTGTTGCATTCAAAGCATAGGGTAACTGAGAGTGACACGTTGCGACGACAGAGTAAAAATAAAGATACTGTTTTTTTTTCTCACACCTACGTCGCAATGTGTCGCTTTCTCAGTTTGCCCTATGCTTCAACTGTGACATATGTATCCGCTGGTTTCTGCCAGCAACTTGCCAAATCCTATCCAGATGACTTACTTGAGATCGAACATGAGTCAGAGTAGACTGTCCAATCTTGCGATTCTCTCAATAGAATGTGAAAGGGTGTACCACATAATCCCCAAAATCAAAATCCTCAAATCAAAATCGCGGCGATTTTAAACCTAATTTCAATGTACTTCACACAGAAAAAGGGATTCTATACTCAATATTATATCTAAAGTTGAAGTTCACGAGATATTTTATGTTTAATGGCTTCACGAATATTTAATAGGTAAATTAAAGAAAATGCAATACATGTTATATCAATCAGTTTAACAGTCCTGTACATTTCCTGGTTCGCTGGTATATGTACCCTTTCGAAGTCGGCTTATTTTAATTTTTTGGGCTCGTTTCTATAGTAAGTACACCCGGCGGTCTGGTTGGCAATCTACAATTGCTTCCCAATAATTTGGGAAGGCGCCAGTGAAGATGATGTACTCAAATCCTTTACTTTGTTGTTCGCCTGTGCCACAGATACTTGATGGGCCTTTGGATCATGATTATGGGCAGTAGGAGCGCGTTGTATTACATGATCGCCACTATTTTCTTTTGTCACAACAACACTTTTACACATTAGGGATTTTCTTTGCGCACACGACCAGCGGAACTCTTTCTTCTTTTCATTTTTGGAATGAAAATGGTAATCAAAACCATCCAAAAATATTTTATTACTTCGTTTGTTTGACACAGTAACGACGACTTCCATTTTCTTTAAATTTAAAAATAAAAATGCATATGGTAAAATAATTGTAGAAAAGGTAACGGTACTATTTGTATTTTAAGTCAAACATATGTATGTACATATATTGGTTAATGGATGACAATGTTATATTATGCTCTGATTTTCTATATTCTTTTGTTTTCTACTCGATAACAATGCTGCTGAAAACCAAAGTTTTCTTGTCCCTTGCATATATTGTTAATTTTGACAACCTTTGTTACATGCAGCAATAGCTCAGTGGTTAGAGTCTTCAGCTGTCATGCAAGGGTTTTGGGTCCAAATCCGGGTCGGGCCGCTTTTTGAAATACTATTTTATTAGCTTTTTAGTCGCTAAATTGATGAAATAATTATTTATTTCCTCTAAATCCGTCATGCGTTCTCGTCTATATCTATATATTGTCATATATGGGTACATATATATGTAAGTACGAATTAAAACTCAACTAAGGAGCGGTTTTACTATCTTTTATATGATCTCTAATAATATTTAATAAAAATAAAAAAATGGGAATTTTGTCTTTGGGGATTTTGTGACACTGCCTCAAAAAAAGGTGGGGATTTCGTGTTAGGGGATTTTAATTTTGCGGATTTTGATTTTGGGGATTATGTGTTTGGCGATTTTTTTTTGGGGATTTTGTGGCACTCCCAATGTGAAACTGCTTCAACTTTAAATTACAATAATATGATATGTGATTTTGTTGCGATCAAAGCTAGAAAAGTGCATCTTTAAGTTCTATCACTATTTTTAAGAAAGATATAAGACAAATTCAAAGACTGAAGAGTATTCGTGTAAAAATTAATATTTTTCATTGTTATTCAGATTATTACATTGTGAGTGTATAATTCTTTATCTTTTATAATAAATTTTGTAAAAAAAATTTGTTGAAGTATTTTTCTGAATATTAAAAAACAGCGAAGATCGTTTTGCCGCCCCCAAGCGACGGCCCCCTTCGGCCCCCCTTAGCTACGCCTCTGGGTACGATAAATGTGGAACTCACTGTACTTTCATTTTGTTCACAAACGTGCATATGTATATGGGCCATTCCATCAATTGGCGACATGGTTTTGTACCCGTGGTTCTCCGATTTTGACGAAACTTTAGAATATTATAATATAGACCAAAATAAGAATATTTGTAAACTTTTTAGTGGTCAAAGTTGCTCCATTGTTTTTTGGCGCGCAATTCAAATTGAGATCAAACAAAAAAATGACTATTTCTTTTATTTTTTAACAACCTCAAAATTGAGTGAAAAAAAATTTTGCAGTTATCCAATTTTATGTAAACAAATCTCAGCTTTCTGATAAAGATATTTTCAAAATCCAAAAAAATTTTCAAAATAGAAAAAAAACATGTTTTCAAAAATCCCGTTTTTTGTGCTTTTCCCTCAATTTTTTTTCAAAATTGACTTTCCCATTCGATTCCTCGTTAAATTTTACATAAGAATCACTGTTCAAAAATATGGGACTCTGATCCCATGAACAGCAAAAAAAAATGCAAAGTTGTCGCTATACGGCGCATATTTTGATGAATGAAGACACTGATTTCTTCATTAATTCAAGTCTAAGAATACAATTTACATGTTTACCTCCTTCACACAACCTTCTAAGCGAACAGACGGCGCCGTATAGCGACAGAGTCCCATACTTTTGAACACTGATCCTTATGTAAAATTTAACGAGGAATCGAATGGGAAAGTCAATTTTGAAAAAAAAAGTTGGTGGGAAAGCACAAAAAACGGTAGTTTTGGAAAAAAAAATGTTTTTTTTTTTGGATTTTGAAAATTTTTTTGGATTTTGAAAATATTTTTATCAGAAAGCTGAGATTTTTTTATATTAAATTGGATTACTGCAAAATTTTTTTCACTCAATTTTGAGGTCGTTAAAAAATAAAAGAAATTGTCATTTTTTTGTTTGATCTCAATTTGAATTGCGCGCCAAAAAACAATGAAGCAAATTTGACCACTAAAAAGTTTACAGATATTCTTATTTTGGTCTATATTATGATATTCTAAAGTTTCGTCAAAATCGGAGAACCACGGGTACAAAACCATGTCGCCAATTGATGGAATGGCCCATACATATAATTCCGACATCCCAAGTCCACAATTTGTAAATTTTATTTTCCGCACCTTTTCGTTCTTTACAACGTACATACGCAGTGAATCAAAAAAGGTCTATTAAATTACGACACGTTTACTTGTTTTAAAATTAATAAATTTTGTGTTTTTTCTATTAATTTCGAAATATGTATATTTAACATTAAATATAGTATATCAAAACAATTTTTTTTTACACAAATAAAAAAATTGAATGCTAAAGCTCAAAATGCCCCTATTTCATCTCCAAAAAGTTTACGTACCTCAATGATTATTTATATAAATCAAAAGTAATTACAATAGTTTTAGCGGGTTTTGGCCTACATTTTGTTGCAATTATTGTCCCTAGACGTCGACGCATGCTTCCCACTTGATTTTCAGTTTTATTTTCGAATATTTTGACCCACTATGTCGATGATCCAGTTTTTTGGCCTTATTTTGATGAAATTCGGTGTTTTCGAATACGGGTTTCCAAAAAGTTCCAGATATTTTGAATAGGACTAATGTTGGTTATTGCGGGACCTATGGAGTTATTTTTAATTCCATAACAACCACTCACGTACAAGATACATAATAGCTGATTTTAGCACACTTTTTTTATTTGTGTAAAAAAAAAATATGTTTAATGTCAAATATGCATATTTTGAAATAGATAGAAAAAACACAAAATTTATTAATTTTAAAACAAATAAACGTGTCGTAATTCAATAGAACTATGTAGGTGTATGTAAGCATTATTGGTTCACTGTATGTTCATATAGTACATGTCCGCTAGCCCAATCCCACAAGTTATGAATTTTGTCTTCCGTACCTTCTTGTTAATTTTTTTTGTTTTATGTTTTATATTTATTTTTCCTTTTTTACGTTTTAAGTGTCACTGCAGTTGGCCACATCCACTATATGTACCAATTATATGTACTTGTATATGTATTTTTCTATTGGTATTTTTATTTATTTATATATTTCTTTTTGTTTCAGGTGCTGTTTTTTTCAGGTTTAATTTGATTCGACATCACTCTTCCGAAGGCAGAAAACGAAACGAATTGACAGGCATTTAGTCACGAAAATAATTAGTTAAAGCAAAAACAAAAGTAAAATAAAATATATACTAAGCTCAAGCACTTAGTCCCTCCTCGGGTGCCATGAATGCGAAAATTTAAAGCCTAATTACCTGTCTCGAAAAGTATGATTATTGCGATAAAATGAAAAATACGTCCGATCGGTTCAACGATCTTAATATAAAATAATTTCTTATTCCGTTTATGAAAATGCTTAGTCTAAATCTTAAAACTAGTGGCTTAAACTAGCGGTAGTGTAGGTATTTATTAAAAGGGATAAGTATAATTATTTTTCGAACTTTCGTTAAATATTGTAATAGATTAAAGGTAAGTAATAAATTATGGTAATATAAATGTATTTTTAAGGTAAGTATATTATGTTTTACAACAAAATTTTTATAAATTCAATTACTAATATTTTTACATTTCATTTTCTTAAATTTAGTTTTACGTCGTTCAAAAGCAGAAAATATCCATACTGACTTTGAAGTCTTATTAAACAGATCTTTATTTAAATACAATTATTTCTTTCTATCTACAATTAAATATTCATACATAAGTCAGTAGCAGTAGTTTTTGGAAGAACAAGAGGACCCAATTTAATAGAAAGAGCAAAATAGGAGAATATTCAAATACTCAAGAATAAACAAGAAAAAGATCTAGCTAGACTTGTGCAACTCAGAATCTGAAAATTCGAATTACACCAATAGCCACAAAATAACCATTGAAGTTCAGATCAGAACGTTAAGACTAATACACACTACATAATAGAAAATGATGCTACTAGACAAAATCGTATCTATCCTTTCCTACCAAGAAGATCAATTTATCCGATCCCTATTATATCGACTCAAACAGAGAAAACTTCAAAAGCAATAAATTCAATAGCCACAACTTGGAAATTATTGGTTGGATCCCCAGATCATGAAGTTTATATATTAGTACGAGATAAAATTAAAAATGTCTTAAGCAATAATAATGAAGAAATCTATACTAGAAAGAATAAGTATTTTTAAACATATTTCAAACGTTGTAAGTATTAAGTGGAATAAAATCGAGCGAAAGTCTTAAATTAGAATTAGAAAAAAAGATGATCTAATAAATTTGGATCATTATATCTAATGTCCAAGGCCGGAATTGTAAACTCATACATGTTATCAAATGAAGAAATTAATGTGATTAAAGAAACATTCGAGAAAGAAAATATACGTAACGTTTTACTGCTTGTAATCAAAAAATATTTGGCAGAAAACCATACTGTAAGAATATAAGTATAATAATATCATATATATGTATATAATGAAGTAATTTAAGAGAAGTTACAAAAAGTTGTTGCATACCAAATCTGCTCAAACGTTATTCATCCAATTAATCCCTAATTAACAAGCACCACGTGCAAATAGTATTGGAACTTTAAAAACTGTCAATGAAATCGCCAATTTAAATGGAAGGTTTCTAATAAAATACAACTCAAACGCATCAAAAAAAAACCAAATTTTTCAAATAAAAATCAATTATTTCTAAAGCCAATTAAGCATTTATTAAATCGAGAGATGCTTCAGGAAACAATGAAGAAAAGAGCCAAAGAGGATGCTGCATGATTTAAGAGGGAGCTAAATTGGCCTAATGTTACTCACAATAAACGCGCGTTCTGCTAGTGCAAAAAAATAAATTTAAGTTTTAAACGAATAAAAGTTTAACTAGATATTTTATAATGTACTAGAGGACCCGTCCACGCTTCACTGTGGCCGATACATAGATAATACTACTGCTACCATCTATGTATATGATTTCTATTAGTTGGATTATAACTATTAGTTAATAAGACATAGCATTTTTGTGAAGCAACGTGTGTTTGATTTCAAAAAATGGATCATAAAGCATTTCGTGTCTTAATAAAGCATTGCTTTTTGGGGGAAAATCCTGTTGAATTTCCGCTTAGGGAAATCCACCGTTGAAAAGATATTTGCTAAGCTGGAAAGAGGCGAATTGAACACCGAGGACAATGATGCTCTAAAGATTCGAAAGCTTTGTGCAAAGTGGTTGCCTTGCAAGTTCATAATCCAATAAAAACAACGAATAACTGATTCTGAGAAGTGTTTGAGCGCTCTTTAATCGCAATAAAACCGAATTTTTGCGTCGGTGTGTGACAATAGAAACATAGCTCTATCATTTCCCACTGTAGTACAAACGACTGTCATTCTAGCCGACTGCACACGATGAACCGGTTCTCAGGCGTAGAAAGACAAAAAAGTCGGATGGAAAGGTTATGACATCAGTCTTTTGGGATGCTAGTGGTATAATACATACTCAACGACTGATTACTGAGCTATTTATAATTGCACTGCGTATTTGGTTGCAGTTCTTTTCTACTATTACAAATACTTAGCAATTGTATTATTTTTGAGGAAGAATCTGTTTAAAATTGTACGCATATATTAATAATTCCTACAAACATGAATTTTGAACAAATGCTTATTATTTGAAATATAATTTTTGTATTTATGAGTTGTATTAAATTTTGACATAAAGAGATAAAAGGTATCCTATGTCCTTACCCTGGTTCTAAGCTACCTCTCCACCAATTTTCAGCCAAATCGGTTCAGCCGTTCTTGAGTTATAAATGGTGTAACTAACACAACTTTCTTTTATATATGTATGCATATACATAGATTGCTTGAAAGTTTTTGAAATGAATACATATGTTAGTATTATATATAATAAAGTGAGGTTAGTATTATTACCTAAATATATAATTAATTTAGGCTTGATGAGGTACATATGTACATATTTTTACATATATTTCCTTTATTCAATTTTTTATTTATTCAAGTCTTGATAACGTCTTAAAGGACCAAGCGGTCGCTCATATGCATATGTATAAGCAAGAATGATAGAATACAAGATTACGACACTAGTTTACAGTTAGTTTTTTTCGGTTTAGCTCTTGACAATTCTTACAAAAACAAATACATTGTTCAACAATTTCGTGACGTAACAGTTTTGCGTTGAGAAGAACAAGCATAGAAATGCATACAAATTGTAAACAGAAAAGTAAATACTTTTTGAAATTCCCAAAATAATATTAATTCATTCGTCTTTGCAGGAAAAATTTCAGTGAAATGTTTAGAATATTGTTGCGAGAAAATATGTATATAATTAGTTTTAGGCACATCCACAATAAATAGAGTAGCATGTGTGGAAATTGTTCAAATGAAGAAAACCAGTGTAAGTGTACTGATTTAAAAGTTGCCAAAAAATGGGTGATATTTTGCAAAAGAAATGATATATTTAATACTAAATTAATAATTTCACAATTCTTTTATCATAATTTCATACATCTGATACACCTGAACTTATAATATATGTATATATTTATATACAACACAAGAACCGTCTTCTCCATTTGAATCACAACTTAATAGACAATTTTATTATCAATAGGCCGATATATTTCTTTAGAAATGATTCAAATCTTTTCACTCAACAATATTCAATCGCTTCACTAAAACTTTTCATTAAGATCGAAAGAATTATTAATATTTTGCGAATTTACAAAAGTGTTTACTTTTCTGTTAACAATTTGCAAGCCATTTGACAGTTTTTCACTCTTGTTCTTCTAAACACGGAACTATGACGTTTCGTAATGGCGGTCGTCGTAATCTTGTATTCTATCATTCTTGCATATAAGTATACATATATTGGGTAGTCGAAAAAGTCTCTTCGTATTACCTATCACATTGTGTCATACCATATAGTGTTGGAAAGGTGAGATTTTAAGCTTCATTTATCCAATTATATTCGGGGAAGTTGAAAAAAGTTACAGCTGTTCAAAAATTAGTGAAAATAATGCAGAAATTCGCTATATTTTTAAATTTTTGTGTAAAAACGGAAAGAATGCCACGCAAGCCACCAATGAAATTTGTGATGTTTACGGAGACAATACTGTATCAGTTCGTGTAGCACAACAATGGTTCGCTCGCCTCCGTTCTGGAATTTAGGTTTGAAAGATGCACCTCGTTCTCGTCGATCTATCGTTGAAAAAGTCGATGAAATTATGGAAAAGATTGACCATCACCGTCACATAAGCAGCTATGACATCGCTAAGGAACCTAACATTCATCAATGGGTTTGAACCATTTAAGAAAGGCTGGCTACAAAAAGAAGCTCGATGTTTGGGTAACACATGAATTGTCTGTGAAAAATTTAATGGACAGAATTAACATCTGCGGTTCTTTGATGAAACGAAATGATATCGAACCATTTCTGCAACGAATGCTAACAGGAGACGAAAAGTGGATCAAATACGATAATAATGTGCGAAAAAGATCATGGTCCAGGCGTGGTGTAGCTCAAAAAATGGTAGCAAAGCCAGGATTGGAAAGGAATCATCCACTATGAGCTGCCCCAGCCAGGTCGAACGATTGATTCTACATTTTACTGTCAACAACTGATGAGATTGAAGCAAGCAAAAGAAAAAAACGGCCAGAACTGGTGAACAGAAAGGGCTTCGTCTTCCATGAAGACAACGCTAGGTCACACACATCTTTGATGACTCGGTAAAAAGTGGGAGAGCTTGGTTAGGAAGTTTTGATGCATCCATCGTATAGCCCTGACCTTTCACCATCGGACTACCATTTGTAATCCATAGTGGAGTAAAGTTGGCTTCAAGGGAAGCCTGTGAAAATTACTTGTCGCAGTTTTTCGCCGAGAAACCAGAACAGTTTTACACTGATGGAATAATGTCTTTAGCGGAAAAATGGAAAAAAAGAGGTCGACCAAATTGGTACATATTTGGTTCATTAAAGTTCATTATAAATATAATTCTAATAAATAATCGCTTCTGTTCCTCAATAAAAAAGGTCAATAGATATCCAGGAGCGGATGTACCTGCGGATCACAACTTGCTACTGGCAAAATTGGGTATTAAGCTGGCAATTATATTACGAAAGGCGAAGACGTATGAGGTTCCAGCTGAAATTTAAATGTAATAAATGACAAAAATATGACTCTCTTAGTAAAGCTTTATAACAACGTTTATGACAATGGCCAATATTCAAAAGACTGGTTAAAATCTACATTCATACCACTACCTAAGAAAAAAAAGTGAGCTGTCAGTGGACAGCTGGCAGATGTGAAACATCGAAATTATTTTATACAAGTAATAGGTTAAAAAGTACAGATTATGACAGGAACTAAATATGGTACACAATGAAAGAATATAATATTATGAATTTTTTCCAGAAAATGATGACAGATAGTTTATTGAATAAACATTTATTTTCTTTATATGCAAAATTTAATCAATTATTTTCATCAGTGACTTCCGTTAAAGTTACATTTGAAGTTGCCTCTGACGGTATTACTGTGACAATTGGTCGATGATAACTAAAGTATGTTACAAAAGTATTAGACATCATATTATCAAGATATCTAATAAATACAGCATGTATTGTTGTTCCATATCTTGTAGCACATTCTCTTTAATTCCTAAACCAGTTCTTCGATTTACATAATTTTTTTTTCTTTAATTCTTAAATCATATTAAAATAAAATGCTGAAGAAGGTTTTTCAAAAACATATTATTTACTCCTTATTTATTTTTTTTTCTGAATGGTTAACAAAATCAATGATTTTTTTTCGTTCATCTGAATAGGTTCAACATAAAAAAATTAAAATTATAATTTTGGCAACTTAGTTTATACTTAAGTACATTTAAAGTAATTTTTAATAAGTTTAATAATGAGTTAATCCACCGGTTTTTGATATAACTTTATATAAACGATCGGGAAGCGAGCTATAAAAATGTTGCAGTATTTGCAGCGAAATTTTTTTCCAGGCCGTTTTAATTGCCGCAACTTTTGCAATCAAATTGTCTGCCTCCTTCATATGTTACCTTGCGCGATAGCAACCCCCATACGTTTTCCATTATATTTAGATCAGGTGAATATGGGGGCCATTCGAGCAAGTGCGCATTTTGAGCCTTTAATCTACTCTTTTACAACCCTAGATGTATGAATAGGAGCGTTATCGTGCTGGTAAGTCCATTTGATAATGTGAAAAATATTGAATAATGAAAAAATATTGAAAATTTCCAACTGAAATTGTTCTTGGAGGAACGATATTTATGGCATTGATTCATTTTTTACAAAATTAACATTGAAATCCCCAGCCAAAATCAATGGTAGTTTATCTTTATCTGTTTTAAAAATTATTGTAATGCGACTGTAAAAATGAAATAATATCATTTATTTTTTTTTATGAGGTGAAATGCACACAACAATCATAATTAATTCACTTCCATCTTCTAATTTAACATGTGAAGCACACATATCGCCAACCAATGGGTGTTTGAGAGACACGAATTTCTGTAGCATTTTGGACTGATATATCCATGTTAAATGTAGTTATATGTGAAGTAATGTTGTTTCTATAAATGGGAACTCCAGTGGCTCTAACACACTTAGAGCGCGACAGACTGCAAACGACTTCTGTCAAAAATTAAAATACACAAGCTCTTAGGGACACAGTTATTGAGGCAGCTAGTTGTACAGCTTGCCGCTTGCAGTCTGTCGCGCTCTATGTGTTGAGCACTTCAAGCATTGAGTGTACATATTTACATACATACATATGTTGCATGTTGTCAAATTTACAAACATTATACTTATGGTCTGTCATATTTGTTAACATGCACACATAATTATATATGAGCACATGTGCGACCGCTAGATCTTTTAAGATGATATCAAAACTTTTAATTTATTATTTTTAAATTTATATTCTTTATTAGGTAATAATACAAACTTTGCTCTATTACATATTTTTAATGATTTTATGGATTCTTCATGAAATACATACTTATGTATGTAGGTAAATTTTAATATATGTACATATGTACAATAGGGCGGGTCGATTTAAAAACGCCCATTGCTCTATGAAAATCATATTCTAGGGATCAAAATAAGAAACTTTGCCGAAGGAACCATACCTTTAAAACGAATTTTGATGTTCCCTAATTTGGGTCGAACTTTTGGGTAGGGGCAAATTTTGAAAAATCCCACTTTGAACCATTTAGAGTGCTCCAATCGAGTCCAAATGTATGACCGACCCCCACTAACTTTGGACGGCCGATCCACCCATGCCAGTGGCACACCCCCTGGAACTCCCCTGGGGGGTTCCCCTTACAATCATTTCAAAAAATCACCATTTTTGGCCTTTACATGAAAAAATCAGCTAAATGGCTATGTTTTTTCTTTATTTTTATTTATTTATTTATAATAATATCTATTTTTTCTCTTGAGAAATTTATTTAGTCAGAATATATGTAAATGAAAAATTAATTTAAGTGAGTTATAGAAAAGAAACTAAAAAAAATTATTGTTTGAAGTCATTTTTACTTTCAAGTCTGGGCAATTTCGCACGGCTCTCTAATGTCGTCGCCATAACAGCCTCTACATTTTCAGGTATAACCCGTTTGGAAACGCTAGCTAGCAATTGAACATGTCGTTCCGTTCCTTGTATGTGTGATGGAATTTTTGGATCATTAAAAGGTGGATCATCTTGATTTAAATATTCTTTCAATGTATCGTACGGAATGATTCTCATGAATGGTGGTTCAAATACGATATTTATATCATTCAAATTGATCATTTCCGTATAACTTGTGCAATTAAAGTTTATATCTGGTTTTTTATAAACTCTAAGTTCCATTGGCTCGTCAACATCGGTTCGATAGCGTAGAATTTTCTTGATGGTACAGTCGCCCTTTTCTTTCCTATCATCAAACAACATTGATAACAAGATATTTTCCGAATGCGCATAATATGAATTATCTTTAATTACTTTATTGACAATTTTGCGTAAACGAGGTTCTAGAAATCGTGACCAACCAATGAACTTGAAAAATAATGCACTGCCGTACACGACAGAGCTGTAATACTTGATACTGAAGTACATAGGCACATAACATTTAATTATAAATTCAACCAGAATTCTTAAATTTGCATCTGGATTTTCCGTTGTCACATATAATCGCAATAATCTAGCGGCCTTGGTGAGTCACCGAGAATGTACAGTTTTCCCTGGTTTGATGTTAGCCAGATCCACCGGAACCACACCGCTAGAAATTGCATGGGCCATGTCGTATAAGTACTTCGAATCGGTGGAAATTTTTTTTTTTCTGGAGCAGGGGACATAGGGGGGGAGGATGGAGTCATGTGTAGAAGTTCACGCAAGTGAGGAAAGTTCTCTGATCGCCATTCACTTGGGAGTGGCCAGAAACGATTCTTTTACACATGGCTCAAGCAGCTCACTACTTCCGGTCTTTGACCAAGTATCCTCTGGGTAGCCTAAGAACATCCGTTCGAAGGCGAGCTAAAGTGAGAAGGCGAAACATTCCCTACAAGGGTTGTGCGCTGGGTTTGGGACCCGCCACGTAAAAAACACCCCCAGTGAAGAGCTACAATCAGCCTCGGATGAGAGACCCCCCTTTTGATGACGACCATGGCAAACGAAATAAGGACTACGAATTGAGGGCATGCACCTGGAATGTCCGGTCCCTTAATTGGGAAGGTGCCGCTGCCCAGCTGGTTGATGTCCTCGTAAAGACAAAGGCTGACATCACCGCCGTCCAAGAAATGCGATGGACGGGACAAGGACAGAGACGAGTAGGTCCTTGTGACATTTACTACAGTGGCCATATAAAGGAGCGCAAGTTTGGTGTAGGATTCGTGGTGGGAGAGAGACTCCGTCGCCGAGTACTATCATTCACTGCGGTGAATGAACGTCTAGCCACAATCCGCATCAAAGCGAAGTTCTTCAACATATCGATGATTTGCGCCCACGCCCCGACGGAAGAGAAGGACGATGTGACCAAAGATGCCTTCTATGAGCGCTTGGAGCGCGCTTATGAGAGCTGCCCCCGCCACGATGTCAAAATCGTGCTTGGCGACTTTAACGCCAGGGTGGGCAGAGAAGGTATATTTGGCACTACGGTCGGTAAATTCAGCCTCCACGACGAAACATCCCCAAATGGGTTGGGCTGATTGACTTCGCCGGGGCCCGAAATATGGTTATCTGTAGTACTAGATTCCAGCATAAGAAGATTCATCAAGCTACCTGGCTGTCTCCGGATCGAAAAACTACCAACCAGATCGATCATGTTGTGATAGACGGAAGACACGTCTCCAGTGTTTTAGATGTGCGTGCGCTCCGAGGTCCTAACATCGACTCGGACCACTATCTTGTTGCAGCCACGATTCGCACTCGCCTCTGTGCAGCAAAAAATGCACGTCAACAAAGACAAGGAAGGTTCGACGTCGAGAAGCTGCAATCACAACAGACAGCCGAACGATTTTCTACTCGGCTTGCACTCCTGCTCTCTGAGAGCACTCGTCAACAACTAGGTATAAGGGAACTGTGGGACGGCATTTCAAACTCCTTACGTACAGCTGCAACCGAAACCATTGGTTTTCGGAAAGTGCAAAAGAACAGCTGGTACGACGAGAAGTGCCGTGTCGCAGCGGAGAGAAAACAGGCTGCCTACCTCGCAACGTTACGATCGACCACTACACGTGCGGGATGGGATAGATACCGAGAGTTGAAGAGGGAAGCGAGACGCATTTGTAGACAGAAGAAGAAAGAGGCTGAAATGCGTGAGTACGAAGAGCTTGATAAGCTGGCCGACAGTAATAATGCTCGAAAATTCTACGAAAAAATGCGGCGGCTTACGGAAGGTTTCAAGACCGGAGCGTATTCCTGTAGAACCCCCAAAGGTGATCTAGTCACTGATGCCCAGAGCATACTTAAATTATGGAGGGAACACTTCTCCAGCCTGCTGAATGGCAGTGAACGCACAACACCAGGAGAAGGAGAACCCGATTCCCCAATCGATGACGATGGAGCAGACGTTCCATTACCCTACCATGAAGAAGTTCGAATAGCAATTGCCCGCCTGAAGAACAACAAAGCGGCAGGGGCCGACGGATTGCCGGCCGAGCTATTCAAACACGGCGGCGAAGAACTGATAAGGAGCATGCATCAGCTTCTTTTGTAAAATATGGTCGGACGAAAGCATGCCCAACGATTGGAATTTAAGTGTGCTCTGGCCAATCCACAAAAAGGGAGACCCCACAATCTGCGCGAACTTCCGTGGGATAAGCCTCCTCAACATCGCATGTATGGTTCCATCCAGCGTAAT
Source organism: Bactrocera tryoni (assembly GCF_016617805.1). NCBI lineage: Eukaryota > Metazoa > Arthropoda > Insecta > Diptera > Tephritidae > Bactrocera > Bactrocera tryoni. The sequence continues at coordinate 15,008,389 of NW_024395977.1, forward strand.
GTGTGAAAGATTAAAGCCCACCGTCAACAGACTGATTGGACCTTATCAGTGCGGTTTTAGACCTGGCAAATCAACAACCGACCAGATATTCATCATGCGCCAAATCTTGGAAAAGACCCGTGAAAGGAGAATCGACACACACCACCTCTTCGTCGATTTCAAAGCTGCTTTCGACAGCACGAAAATGAGCTGCCTTTATGCCGTTTATGCCGCGATGTCTGAATTTGGTATCCCCGCAAAACTAATACGGCTGTGTAGACTGACGTTGAGTAACACCAAAAGCTCCGTCAGGATCGGGAAGGACCTCTCCGAGCCGTTCGATACCAAACGAGGTTTTAGACAAAGCGATTCCCTATCGTGCGACTTTTTCAACCTGCTTTTGGAGAAAATAGTTCGAGCTGCAGAACTAAATAAAGAAGGTACCATCTTCTATAAGAGTGTACAGCTGTTGGCGTATGCCGATGATATTGATATCATCGGCCTCAACACCCGCGCCGTTAGTTCTGCTTTCTCCAGGCTGGACAAGGAAGCACAGAAAATGGGTCTGGCAGTGAACGAGGGCAAGACGAAATATCTCATGTCATCAAACAAACAGTCGTCGCATTCGCGACTTGGCTCTCACGTCACTGTTGACAGTCATAACTTTGAAGTCGTAGATAATTTCGTCTATCTTGGAACCAGCGTAAACACCACCAACAATGTCAGCCTAGAAATCCAACGCAGGATAACTCTTGCCAACAGGTGCTACTTCGGACTGAGTAGGCAATTGAGAAGCAAAGTCCTTTCTCGACAAACAAAAACCAAACTCTATAAGTCACTCATAATTCCCGTCCTGCTGTATGGTGCAGAGTCTTGGACGATGTCAACAACGGATGAGTCGACGTTGCGAGTTTTCGAGAGAAAAGTTCTGCGAAAGATTTATGGTCCTTTGCGCGTTAGCCACGGCGAATACCGCATTCGATGGAACGATGAGCTGTACGAGATATACGACGACATCGACATAGTTCAGCGAATTAAAGACAGCGGCTACGCTGGCTGGGTCATGTTGTCCGGATGGACGAAAACACTCAAGCTCTGAAAATATTCGACGCAGTACCCGCCGGGGGAAGCAGAGGAAGGGGAAGACCTCCACTCCGTTGGAAGGACCAAGTGGAGAAGGACCTGGCTTCGCTTGGAATATCCAATTGGCGCCACGTAGCGAAAAGAAGAAACGACTGGCGCGCTGTTGTTAACTCGGCTATAATCGCTTAAGCGGTTTCTACGCCAATTAAGAAGAAGAAGGGGACATATTTTGCAACTAATTTTTCTGGAAGCCGTCCACCACCTAAAAATATATAATAATAAAATAATTAAAAATGGTTGACAATTATAATAAATGAGTGATAGCAATAACTTACCGGAAGAGTTTCACAAGTTTCGATTTAACGGCTCAGTTTTCCGGTTGCCGAACTTGGTTCAGTGCTGGTTGATTTATCCAAAGCTTCAACCAAATGCCGAAACGGAAGTTCGTTGAAGTGTAGAAGGCAAACAAACCAATGCAATGGTCGTTTTAACAGCAATTCGAATCGTCGTATAATTCCACCGTGTGGGCCAGTGTTTGTTGGCTCACCGTCAGTGCATATTCCAATTAATGTATCCAGTGATATATTTTTATCGTTGAAAAAAACATTTAATTTGGTTGTTTGTATTCAGCGGTTTCATGTTCCAGTCTTACGTAACCAATCAATTCAGAATTGGGTTCTCTCAAAATAACAAGATGAGGTTCTTTTACCATCCTAGTATGATACTTCTCATCAAATTTATCTATCGTTAAAGTACCATCTTTTCTGCCATCGAATGAAAACGCTAACAAATTGGTATCACCTAACCGTTTGCGAAGCACTTCTTGTCTGCATTTCTCTTTTTCTCTGCGAACTTTCGATTTATCCATGATGAGAGGTTTCCCATGCTTATCTTTAATTTTAAAATCTTGCAAAAGAGCGGTTCCCAATGCTGATGCTACTCTGTCAGGCACACCAAATCTGTCACATACCAAGGCAAAGTTAAAACAATCGTATCTCTCTGTGTATTGTGAACTTGTGCTTCTATCCATATCTTCTTGAACCGGTGGCGGTGCGTATGTTGAATCATCGGGATCTTGATATGTTGGCATTGATGACATAGACGTTGCTCCTTGCTCTTCAGTTTCCATCATAAATGCATTCATTGTTAGTCTTCTCTGATTATGTTGATCGTGTATGAACCCTATGAGGCGTTCGGGAACGCAGCCGCATGCACATGGAGCTGCCTTCAAATCGCATTTACATGTTCCAATGTAAAAAATTGTTTCCAGAGATTTTACATTCTCTGTAAATTGTTGGGTGTTGTTTATTCTCTCGATTTCCTCTTGATACTTGTCAAGCAATTTATTCAATTTATTACATACACTTTTTTTCAGCATTATTTCCATACCAAGTTTTTCCCAAATTCCAATCAACTTATCTTGTACTTGAATAGTGAATGATTTATGGGAAAACGTTTTTTGTTCTGTTTTAGCACGTTCGCTTAAGTAAAAATAATATCTCAAGATATCCAGATGGGTTGGTAAATTAAGATCAGTCAAATCAGTAGACACACCAAAAACAGTAACATCATGCTTGGGTATATGACTCATTGGGTGTTCGATAGTTGTTGATGTAGTTGCTTCATCTTGCGGTGTAGAAGATGGTGGATTCATTGTAAACATTTTTGATTTGGAATGGTCACATCACTTATTATTTTTTTTTGAAATACCATAGTGGTTATTGCTTTAGTTCTCCTCACTTTCAGAGGTAATAAGAATGAAATGGTAATTTCAATTCTATTTCAAAATTTACCCCACCAAAAAGTTCGACCCAAATTGGGAGACATCAGAATTCGTTTCAGAGGTATGGTTTCTTCGGCAAAGTTTCTTATTTTGATCCCTAGAATATGATTTTCATAGAGCAATGGGCGATTTTTTTGCCTCCCCACAAATCGACCCGGCCTAATGTACATACATACATACTTGTGTATATACTAAGTACATGCTTTGATACCAAATATATAAAAATAAACGAATCTGTAGACGTACATTTCTTTACATTGAAATAGGAAATATTATTTTTCATTTAATACCGAAAATGCTCAATTCTGCATGCATTATTACCTATGTAAATATTTAATTAATGTAAGTTTAATAAAAACTGGTGCGTGGAGTCCATACGCGCGGAAGAGTTAAACTTCTTAGTGATATTCCAAGAAATGCATATCATTTTGTATGAAAGAAAACTAGCGAGAGGGAAAGGATAAAAATATGGTAGAGTGAAGTGCTGAACACAATGAGCGCGACAGACTGCAAACGACATCTCTCAAATATTAAAATACACACGTTCTTATGGACACAGTTATTTTGATAGCTGCACGACTACACGACTGCAGGCCGACAGTTGTCGCTCTCGCTAACTTCAATATATTTTTATATTTGAAAACGGCAGTAGGACGACAGTAGAGTTGACAGTAGAGAGATGAGGTAGAGTGGTGATGCCACTAATATGTCAAATGTAAAATTAATCAAAGCTCTAACAAACCTGACGTTGTTTTACAAATAAAAGCATAAAATAGCTCTATTATATCATTTGTAATAACAATTGATAATTTAAAATAAAAATATTCACCTGTTTACTTATTTTTTCCATAAAAAACTTCACTTTGAACAAAATATTAAAATTTCATTTAAGTGAAAGGTACTAGTATGGCCACAACGAAATTGTGTACATACAAAATGGACAACTGCGTTGTTTTGTGTACATGCTGGCCATTGCTATGTCGCTGCCTTCTTACAAATGTTCATCTAGTAGGATTCACGACGCCATTTTCAGTTCACTGTCGTGCTGCTGCAGTCTGCCGCGCTCATTGTGTTCACTGGAAGTGAGAGAGCAATCGATTAACTTTCAATGTTCGGTAGGTTTTGACGTTTAGCAATTGGAAAAGAGGGACGACCAGATTAAAATCCCGCCAAATTATTATTCGAATGGAGACATTTTTCATTTTTATACCCTGCACAGGGTATATTAAGTTTGTCACGAAGTTTGTAACACCCAGAAGCAATCGTCGGAGACCCTTTAAAGTATATATATAAATGATCAGTATGTCGAGCTGAGTCGATTTAGCCATGTCCGTCTGTCTGTCCGTCTGTCCGCCTATCTGTCTGTATATATACGAACTAATCCCTCAGTTTTTAAGATATCGTTTTGAAATTTTGCAAACGTCATTTTCTCTTCAAGAAGCTGTTCATTTGTCGGAACGGCTGATATCGGATCACTATAACATATAGCTGCCATACAAACTAAACGATCGGAATCAAGTTATTGGACGGACAACTTTCACATTTGACAAGATATATTCACGAAATTCGGTATGTACCTATTATTTTCAAAAGCAACAATGTAATTTCCGATGAAATTGATCAGATCGGTTAACTATAGCATATAGCTTCCATACAAACTGAACACATAGTTACTAACAAAAATGCACCTGTGAAGGGTATTTAGCTTCGGTGCAACCGAAGTTAACGTTTTTTCTTGTTTTGTCTCCACTTGTAACGGCCATTATTTCGAAGAATACAGAATGCGAAACAGCACGCAGATTGCAAGATGTGAGTATATTTTAATTTTTATTAAATAAATTTGCATTTATTTAATACTTATTTTATTTTACAGACAAAATGCCGAAAACAACCAGTAGTTGAAAGAAATGTGTTACAGGCTGCAGCGAGGGAGGCAGAATATTTAGCTTTCTAAACAGTGGAACGGATCTCGAACGGTGAGTAAAAACCGTTAAATAGTGCAAAAAGTGTTTGTGACTTAGTGAAAAATTTCGATGAAATAAGTGTTACGATTGTGCAATTAAAATATTAATTTTGGATAATGAAATTGAAATTCTGGGTATTTTTAAGTGTGATTTGCTGAACATGTAGATCGCGGCAGACTGCAAGCGACATCTGTCAAATATTAAAATACACACGTTCTTAAGGACACAGTTATGTAGTCGTGCAGCTCCCTCAATAACTGTGTCCTTAAGAACGTGTGTATTTCAATATTTGACAAATGTCACTTGCAGTCTGTCGCGCTCTACATGTTCAGAACGTAACTGTCAATTTATTACCATTGCCGTTAATTAATTAAATAAATTATTTTTGTAGAAAAATACATCTGACCTGTAGAAATATGTACGTAGGTTAATATAATCTAACACGCAGCCGGTTTAGAGGAACTGAATAAATAGCAGCAGAGCAACACGTCTTGTCTTCTAGAACATTTATTTGCGAATGACAAATGGTACAAAAGAATATAACTAAGAGAGTTGGCTTCAGTTTAAAATGCAGTTATGACAAATATTATATGTAGCTTACTTTAATACAGTAGTGGCAAATATATTACAACAATTTTAAAGTAACGATTTATCATTGAATATTTATGATTTATAAAGAAAATCGAACTTTTAAATATTCATTAAATATGCACTTTTTGCACTTTTATTATTATACATATTTAATGATTATATGATATTTCGTATTTTATTTTGTTTCTTTTAATAGGCGAAAATGTTGGCTCAAACGTTTAGGTGTTTTTGAAGATCTAAATGAAAAAACACCTAAACACATTTTTGCGTGTGAGCGACATTTTTCCTATGAAATGCAAAAAAATTGCGTCCGAGAGCCGTTCCGGATATCAATTTAATTATTGGGCCAATATTTAACGCCCCAAATTCTTGTTTTGAAAAAAACTATTGAAATGGGCGTTGAAGATTTTTTTCCCCAAATGGAAGGATCTGCTTCAAATGCAAACGGTGCATCGAAGCAGCTGCTTCCGCTTTTAGAAAGGGAAGACCGCGATAATATTTTAGAGCCTCTGCCACTTCTTGAGGAAGAACTATTAAAGAGTAGTGAAAAAGCCGCGCAAACGGTTCGTTTCGTCGAAAAAAGACCTTTTTTCGTGAATGTTTTTAGAAAAAATTATTGCTGTAGGTTTATTTTACCTATTATTATATGAAAGTACAACATTTGAAGGATACTTGAAAAAAGTTCTATCGAAAAATAGCGAGGAATAACGGATTTATAGTCGATCTCTGTAGGCACCTCGAAAAAAAGTTTTTGTGCGGTGACCAGCCCACAGCATCACTGGATCATCTGAAACCAAAAAATCAAAATGCTTTCCTTATTTTAATAGTTTATCTTTCAATTGACATCGAGTTTTTTTTTTAATTTTTCAATTTTTGGAAAAATTCGACGTCATTCGAGAGCTATATATGTATATGTAGAATATTTGTACAAAATTTCAAAACGAGCGATGCAGTAGACTGGTCACCGACTTTAAAAATGACATATTTGGGAAAATCGATTCGAAGTTTTGTACACTCAGCGCAGGTAGCTGGAAGGCGCGCAAACCTAAGTTAGAGGTACCGTTATTCAACCTACTGTAACTTCGTAAGTTTTTCTCCGAATGACCTAAAACTTTAACACAATATTCTTGAGATGCTGATGGTTTAGAAAAAAATTTAAAAACATGGAAAGAAAAGTTGTCAAACCTTACCCCCTCCCCTTAATGTTTGATATTTTTAATACAATAAAATGTTGAAATACAAGTATATCGAAATAAACCTTCAGAATGTTGTGGCGTTCGATTAAACGCAGTCGGTTGTTTAGTTGATGCTGGCAGGAACTGGTTGGAAACATGAAATATATTTGTAGCGCGTGAGAACTATGCGGTGGAATTGTGTTGAGATCTGGCGGATTTGTAGTCGGAGTAAATATGCGAAATGTGTCGTCGCGGCGTAGTGTGTAAGCGAATGTGTCGTAAATAATTGCGATAATCCGATCCTTTTGACATTTACTGTGGTGAAATCCAATATGTGTCCAGGTGTGGTGTATTGGTGTTGTGTCTAGCTAGGGTGCGCCAGTTTTTCCCGGGTAGAGTGGGTAGAGGCTTAACTCATTTAAACAGTCGGCGATATGATAGTTTTCTTACAACTTTAACTTTGGGTGTATTTTTTTTGTCGCCAACCGCTTACCGCTACCTAAAGCACCATTTTAGTTTTCCCTCGGAAATTACGTTACATCAGTTTGTCGCAGATTGGCCTCGTTTCCCAGGTTGCACCCAAAGCAGTACATTAGGAGTAAGGGATTTTCTTTTGAACAAAAGTTCATATCAGTTTCTTGTGATGAAATGTCACTGAAATGTCATTTGCAGTATGATAGGAAATTTGATAGGGTGATAGGTGTCGAAGATTATGGCGATGAAAATCACACATCTAGAATAGCCACACCTGCAGTGACCATAATGGTGCAAGGTATAGGTGGGGAACCTTGGTCCCACCCGTTAGCTTATTTTTTTGTTAGAGATTCATGTAAAGGAGATGTCCTCAAGAAATATATTCTTGAAGCCATTACCCAACTTCAAAATATAGGGCTAGTCCTTTGCCATTATGTTTGTGACCAGGGTACCTGTTTAAATGAGTTAAGCATCCACCTCCTCTACCCGGTAAAACTGGCGCATCCTAATGCTACAGTGTAATTTACCACGGCTGATGACACTGCTGCACAACTCAACACATCTGTACGCCAACCCACTTAACAAAAAGGATGGGCATCGGGAAAGCAGGCTCACTTCGTTACAAACCATTCGCTATCAACATTCGACCTATACAAGCCGCACTTTTACTTTTCAGTTCGATACTGCGCAGCACATCAACATTCCCTTTTTTTCGGTCACCAAGTTTTTCCGTTTGCAACACCTGTCTCGCGCGCTACAGTTTGAACTTCGACCGCAAGTTATCTGGCGCGCTATCCACATACGCTGCATTGGTTGCCTAAATAATTGAGACATTTAATTTTAAGAAAAGGAACCTTTGTATAAAGTTAAATTCCTCTTAAATAAACTATTTTTTATACTACACACTTAAGTGATAAGGTGTTTTCATTTCAAATGTGCGTGATAACCATTTAGATAATTTTGTGATTCCCAAAGTACTAATAGAGATACATATGTATCTATTTGTTACAAGATTAAACAGTACCAATTTTCAAAATTTAGCTAATTTGTTAGGTGTTTCAATGTCACGGCCTTCTTCCAACGTTAATGGTAAGGAAATATGTTTTTTTACGATAGCCCCCATTTATTAAAATGTAGTCGAAACTGTTTACAAAATATGAAAAATAAAGTTGATTTTAAAAACAGTCGCGTATGTTGGTCGGATATAGTCCATTTTTATAAACAGGACTCTAAGTCGAGTTATCGGTGTGCGCATAAATTAACATCTGCTCATATTTACCCCAATACCTTTAAAAAAATGAAAGTTAAATTCGCGTCTCAAGTGTTAAAGTAATACGGTCTCTTCAGGTATGCTTTCTCTTTACAGCTCGGGAGCCTTAAGCCTAATAGTATGAGCTTTATTAATAAAGAGGATTTCGTTTCTTTTTTCAATAATTTATTCAATATCTTTAATAGTAGTTTTACTGAGGCCAATTTACCCACTAAAAATGTTTTTATAAGTTCCCCAGAGCAAAACCAGTTTTTAGATGAGGCAGAAAAAGTTTTAAAAACAATTCGGGTCGTAGATGAGTAAGGAAACAACACAACTCATAATTTCAATTTTATCAAGGAGTGGTTAATAAATATTAATAGTTTAAGACGATTGTGGCGATTGCTGTCACACTCAGGATTTCCTCACCTAAAGACAAGACGACTATGTCAGGACAGCTTAGAGCATTTTTTTGGTCAGATTAGAAGTAGGAGACGTACTAGAGTTACACCTTTCATGTTCTCTAGTTTATTTAGGAAGTCGTGGGGTTTACGTTACATAAATATTGTAACAAAAGGTAACTGTGAGCTGCCTTTATAACCCGAAGCCACAGTTATTTCAGAACATAGCCACAATGTTCTTCTTAATGTGTGCAATGATTCCGTTTTAAGTGACCTTTCTTGACAGGATTTCCAGGTATATAATATTTTCTTAACACCTTGATGACATGTCCGAAATATGGGTGAAATAGGTTAACAACCACGCCTTCTTCCAATATAACGAAATAAAACTTTACACAAATACGGTATTTGAAAAATATGTAAATGACGGTTAATGAAATCTTGATTATCACTTCCTTTCTTGTTTTATTACCCTTTTTGGGTTTTCTTTTGGCTCTATTGATAATTATGTTTTCTCCTTCGCACTCATTCAAATAAATCAAGAAATGAAAGAAACTTTTTTCATCGCATTTAGGTAAACAAAAAATAACCCGAAAATGTGCGTTGGTGTTAGTGCATAGAAAAAAAAATGTATAGTTGTATTGAAATATTTAACAAAAGTGGTTAGCCGTGGTTGGAAGGAAGTTTGTGTAAGTTAACACACATAGCCAAACCACCATCTACTTATTCATTTCACCTGTAGTGCATCGAAGTGCTTACGATGCAACTTACCTTCCGCGCATGGCAACAATAGCAATAACAACAGTATGCGAAATCAGCGACAATAACATTCCCATAGGTACGGAAAGTGCTGACACTTTGTCTGCAGAGTAGCGTGTGACAGCAATAACGACAACAACGGCGAACCGCAGTGGCAGCGGCAGCGACGCTTAGGGTAGCGTTAAGTTAGGAATTGGCTTTTGTTTAGGGAAATAGTTAGTCTAAGACCGACTCTGTAATCGAAAAGATTTGGCTGCTCCTGCATAGCAGGAGAAATAAAAGTTTAAAAAATTATAAGTGAAGAGACTTCATTATTGGCGCCCAACGTGGGGCCACGCGCGGAAAAAGATACGGTAAAATCCTTATAAAAGGATAATAGTCTAACAATTCGCAAGGTGGCCGCGAGCTCGATACCCGCGAGTAACAACCAAAATTTTAATTAAAAGTAAAAACAACGCTTAAATCAACAAGCTTAAGGATTTGCACGTCGCGCCTAGACGTAGCCAGCGAGGGACTGAGGAGAGAATCGGACTAAGCTTTGGACATCCCCATTAAATATAAAATAATAAAATATGATAATTTTTCACATGTAAGTAAAGTGCTCGGCTTTCGAATAAATAAATTTTTTTCTTAACTTGTGTGCGTGGATCAATTATAGTTATCTGAATAAGCGACGCTATTACTGCTCAGGAGCACGACATAGTTAGTGTTATTACAATTTTTCTGGTTTTTTATTCTCGTTTGTGTGATCGTTTTTTGTGTAAACCATGGACGCACAAACGATGCAGGGCTTAATAACAGCAGCCATAAGGACTGCCACTGAAATAACAAAACGAGATTTCCAAGGAACCATTGACTCATTGACTGACAGAGTGGCGACTTTAGAGACCCCTACAAGGTTAATAGAATATGCGCCTGTTACAATCACAGGCAATGTTCAATGTGACGAATCTCTGGACGTGATAAAATCGCTGCCCGAATTCAACGGGACACAATCACGGTATGTTTCGTGGAGAAATGCCGCTCAGGCAGCGTATAAGGTGTATGAACAATATGACGGTAGTTCCCGTCACTACCAAGCGGTAGCGATCATAAGGAACAAGATTACAGGAACAGCTGACACCGTGCTTGCTTCTTTCAACACGGTTCTAAATTTCAAGGCGATTATCGCCAGACTAGATTTCACTTACTCCGATAAGAGACCCCTTCATATGATTGAGCAAGAAATGTCGACGTTGCGTCAGAGCAACAAGGACATCCTGCAGTCCTATGATGAAGTAGAACGAAAACTTACCTTGCTCGTAAACAAAACAGCGATGTCGTATGGTGGAAACGCTGAGCTAATCGGCACCCTTAATCAAAAGTATCGACAAGATGTGCTATGAGTGTTTATTTCAGGTCTTAATTGGCCTCTATGCGATGTTTTGTTCTCCTCGAGGCCTGGCGATATGCCCACAGCACTAGCCCTTGCACAAGAGCTAGAAGCTAACCAAGCCAGATCTGCATTCGCCTATTCGTTCCTCGATAGGAAGGAGCGACCGCTTGGAGCCATTCAGGGGGCAACACCATTCATCCCGCAGAATCTCCCTCAATATCGAAGAATGGAAGCCACCCGACAGGATGTGACACCGATGGAGGTCGATCCATCCCTTTCATACCATCGACAGAATAGACAGTAATTGCGTCAATCGATTAACCAAAGCCAGGGAACCCAACCAGGATCCACTGTGAATCCTCTTTCTCAGAGGAATCCGTTCAATACTTACCGGTCCCAAGGAAAGCAAGAAGTAGCTCAAAAGAGGCGAGTGGAAAGCGACAGACAGACGGCACCAAAGGTGCAGCTCATAAACCACCTAGGAACGCAGGGATATGGGGACGAGAAGCAAGGGTGCGATGAAGACTATAGTGGTGACCAGAATATTAGTAACGGCGAGGACATACAGTACGACGACCAATACTTGGACGAACCTATTGATGAAATTAATTTTTTAGATCAAAGTCCCTCCTGCCATATGTAAGCAGATCATTCGCAGGGAGGGAATTAAAATTTTTAATAGACACTGGTGCCGCGAAAAATTATGTTAAGGACTTCGATTTCCTTAAGGGCATTAAGGAGGTTGAGAAGCCCTTCCTTGTCAACTCAATCCACGGGACTGATAACATCGAACATAAATGCACTATACATTTCTTCGACCAAAATGCTCAATTCTATATTCTGACCTCCCTCCAGACATTTGACGGTATCATAGGGTTTGACTTCCTTAGAGAAATAGGTGCAGACCTAGACATGAAGAACGGGATTATTCACTATAATGGTAAAAGAGAAACTCTTAGGCATTTCCCTTGTCGAGACGTGAACGCTATCCTGTCTACTAATAATCGCGAAAATCGAATATCAAAGTTAATAAAGGAGCATTCAGGAGTGTTTGCCGCACCAAATGAGTCATTGCCTTATAATACAAATATTGTAGGAACAATAAGAACCTTTGATGACAATCCAGTCTGTTCCAAAAGCTACCCATATCTAATGGCTTCAGCCGACTTCGTAAATCGAGAAATTTCCGATCTGCTCCGCAACGGCATAATAAGACCTTCACGGTCACCGTATAATAATCCATTATGGGTTGTAGGAAAAAAGGGACTTCCTGAATCTGGAGAAAAAAACATGCGTCTGGTTATTGATTTAAGCTTAGCTTAATGAGAAAACGATAAGCGATAGATATCCCATTCCCGAGACTTCAGTCATCTGGGCTAATCTGGGGAAATCATCGTTTTTTACCACTCTTGATCTTAAATCTGGGTTTCACCAGATAAGACTAGCAGAACGGGACAGGGAAAAGACAGCATTCTCCGTTAATAACGGTAAATATGATTTTTGCTGACTTCCGTTCGGCCTTAAGAATGCGCCTAGCATCTTTCAGCGGGCCATCGATGACGTTCTTCGAGACAAAATTGGCAAGTGTTGCCATGTTTACGTTGACGACGTCATTATCTTCTCTAGGGATGAAGATCAGCACGTCAAGGATGTTAAACGTATTCTCGAAAAGTTTTACGAAGCAAACATGAGAGTGTCACTTGAAAAAATCAAGTTTATAAGAAGCGAAGTAGAATTCCTCGGATTCATTGTCTCTAGGGATGGAATAAAAACCTGCCCAGACAAGGTGCAAGACATTGTCAAATATGAAACTCCAAAAACACTTCGTGCCTTGCGGTCCTTCCTCGGACTCTCAGGGTACTATAGACGGTTCGTGAAGGACTATGCGACAATTGTTAAGCCATTAACGAAATACCTTCGCGGCGAAAAGGGACATGTTAGCGCCAATCGTTCTAAAAACGTTCATATTCGACTGGACGAAGAGGCGATACGAGCATTTGGTAAAATCAAGGAAATTTTAGCTTCAGAGTACGTCCTCTTACTATATCCTGATTTTGAAAAACCTTTCGACTTAACGACCGATGCATCCTCACATGCATTGGGCGCGGTTCTGTCACGGTCGACTTGTCACCATGATTTCCCGGACCTTGTCATCCACTGAAGAAAATTAAGCTACAAATGAGCGCGAGCTCTTAGCAATAGTCTGGTCCCTCCAGAAATTGAGAAATTATCTTTATGGTGTTAAACAGCTTAACATCTACACAGACTATCAACCACTTATGTTCGCCATATTGGATAAAAACCCAAACGCGAAACTTAAGCGATGGAGAGCATTTGTGGAGGAATTTTCCCCTAAATTTTTCTACACGCCAGGGAAAGATAATGTCGTAGCGGATGCGTTGTCACGACAGCATATTAATAGTTTGGAAAATTCAGGCTGCTCTACGCATGCTACAGCACACAGTGAGGTATCACTCACTAAAACTATTCCCACAATAGAGAATCCTATTAATTGCTTTAGGAGTCAAATAATTCTTGAAGAAGGTAGCTCCCCATCGAAGACTTCAAAAATAATTTTTTGAACGCAGATGAGGCACCATGTCATCTTTAATGACAGAAGTGAACTACCGAAAATCATAGGGGACTGTGTTAATCCTAATGTTGTAAGCGGACTATTATGTGACCTACTATTATACTATTAACGAAATTCCCAGGCGTAAGATTCCGACATGCAACGAGGCAAGTGATAGACATAACCAATGAAGACGATCAGAAGGAGATATCGGGCCCATCGTTCTTTAAAAGAAAACCTGCAACAGATTCTAAAGGAGTATTATTTCCCCAGAATGCGACAGAAATTGAGGGAATTAGTAATTAACTGTAAAATCTGCCGGGAGGCCAAATACCAACGCCACCCCCCGAATCCGACGGTAGGCCAAACCCCTATACCACAGTATCCTGGAGAAATTCTCCACCTCGACATGTATTCAACGGATAAGAAACATTTCCTGACGTGTGTCGACAAGTTCTCAAAATTCGCGATAGTTTCACCCATTGCTTCCAGGTCAATAATTGACGTAAAACAACCTATTATACAGATTCTAAATTTTTTTAAAAATACAAAAACCATAGTTTGCGATGATGAAAAGTCCTTCAATTCGCATACAATAAAGTCACTGTTGAGAGATAATTTTTCGGTGACCATGTTTACAACCCCCCGGCATCATAGTACCACTAATGGGCAGGTCGAAAGGTTTCATAGCACATTAACAGAGATTGCAAGGTGCACTAAACTTACACAAGGACTCAACGAGACGGTGGATTTGATATTGCTTGCTACATCGAAATATAATAGGTCGGTTCATTCCGTTACGGGACAAAGGCCTATAGATGTAGTTCATTCTATTCCTCAGCAATTACGAGAAGACATCGTGAACAAAATTGTCAGGGCACAAGCACTTGAGTTAGGTCGATTGAATAAACATAAGAAGTTGAAAACATATCAACCCGGAGACAAAGTATTTGTTAAAACCAACAAAAGAATTGGCAATAAATTAACAAAATTGTATGTGGAAAATATTATTGAGCAGGACTTGGGAACTACGGTCATGATAAATGGTAAACGGGTTCACAAGGCAAACTTGAGGTAAAGCAAGTTTTTTTTCTTTTTTCCCAGATACTCGTTTTTGACGGTTATTTCCTGGACGCAGGCGAAATTATTTAATTACACCAACTCACACTACATGATGATTTCAATTGGGAAAGTTGCTATTCACGACCAATATGATATTTTGCTACATAAAACTAACTTGACGAATTATGAAACTATAGCGACAGATACGGAAGGGCTGCTTGAACAGTTTCCACATTCTCCTGCAAGGAAATTGCTCCAAGCGGGTGCTGGTCAGATCCTCGTTTTATTGGAGACTCTGAAGACTCATCACCGACATTCACGTGGTATCAACATTATAGGTACTGCACTGAAATACATCGCAGGGACACCCGACTTCGACGATTTTAACGAGGTCGCAACCAAAGAACGTGAACTGATTGAGGCTAATGAACGACAGATTACAACTAACACTCAGCTTCAGACAAGAATAAATAATCTGACACGAGCAATGAATGACCTACTTAAAATTACAAAAGAAAAAATTGTGGACACAGGACATTTATTTGGGTTGGCTACAGCAAGAAAGAGGGCAGTACTAGCAGACCTCACAAACATAGTTCATTCAGTAACACTAGGAAAGCATAACATAATTGATCCCGTCATTTTAGATAGTGATGATACTAAAATTTTGCTATTTGCCGAACACTTTGCCAATATTATTATAAGCGATATCTTAACAGCCTCTAAGCTAAGAATATTGCAGGATAGTGATAATATTTATTTTGTAGTTAAATATTCTAAAATCAGCAGAATTTGTGAAAAAATTAGGCTTTTACCTGTAATTCATAGTAAGAAGATAATTAACTTGGAAACAGATATAGCAGCACACTGCGCTCCCGACTACCAACCTCTCACAAACTGCAAAAATGCTGCAACCCTTACATTTTGCCAGCCACTTGCTTCAGCCTCATGCGTGGAACAGCTAATGAATCATAATTCAGCGCAATGCAAAACAACTTCAGCAGAACACATCGCCCCTATTGAAGAGATTGCCGACGGACTAATAGTGGTAAATGACCAGTGCGTTGAGATCTCAGAGGGAGCACAGTCAAGCGTTACTATAAAGGGCACCTTTCTCGTTATGTTTGAAGGTAATGTCACCATAAACGGAACTAATCATGTCAACTGGAAAAAAGTTGTTAAATCCCACCCCGAAGCCCCTCCTTCGACGATAGTAAAGTTTACGGAACATATAAAAACTCTATCATTGCCGTATCTGGAAGAGGTACATGTAAAGAACTTAAAGCAAATTGCATCACTATAACAAGAAACGGCAACCAAACATTTGATCTCGATTGGTTCACTGGGGCTAGTGGCTACGATCATCATTTTTATGATAATAGCCTACTTTTGGTCCAGGAAGCAGCGAAAGCTAGCCATCATTGAAGTGATTAGAAACGCCGACACTGCAACTCCACCCGCCGTGTAAGAGGCACCCGAGGACGGTCGCTTTCAACAGGAGGAGTAGTTAACACACATAGCCAAACCACCATCTGCTTATTCATTTCACCTGTAGTTCATCGAAGTGCTTACGATGCAACTTACCTTCCGCGCATGGCAACAATAGCAATAACAACAGTATGCGAAATCAGCGACAATAACATTCCCATAGGTACGGAAAGTGCTAACACTTTGTCTGCAGAGTAGCGTGTGACAGCAATAACGACAACAACGGCGAACCGCAGTGGCAGCGGCAGCGACGCCTAGGGTAGCGTTAAGTTAGGAATTGGCTTTTGTTTAGGGAAATAGTTAGTCTAAGACCGACTCTGTAATCGAAAAGATTTGGATGCTCCTGCATAGCAGGAGAAATAAAAGTTTAAAAAATTATAAGTGAAGAGACTTCATTATTTGTACGAGTATGCATTATTTGTGTGGCAATGTTATGGAAGGTATACACACAACAATTAGTTGGTTGATTGAGTTGGGCTAGAAATTGCCCTTGTCGCTACATACGACACAACTTTTAATACAATTTTGAGGCCAACTTCATTTTGTATATTCACTTCGTTGCTTAAACATGAGTTCGGAAGTTGTTGCTTTACTCATGATATATGACGCGCTCTCTTCGACAGCCGAAATAAAATGGCGAAATCGTTTGAAATCGCACGACCAACTAACACAATTAACTTAAAAAAATATCAAAATATTTTGATTTTCATCCAATCAGTTGGTACAACTCATACAACTGCCCCATATACGTAACAATCAGTTGTACAATTTGATGAAATTGGTACAATAATTGGTGGATGTATGCCTTCCATTATAAGCACATATGTACATTAGTGGATCGATTTCTATTAATTTTTGTTTTTAAGTTTTTATAAACGTTATTTGATGTTCTTAGCCACGCTTTGTTAAAGTAAGATAGAAATAAATGATTTTAAAACATATACACACATATATCACTCTGTAACCATATTATAATAACATAGGTACGTTCTGCACTTTAAGTTCACATTCCTAATTCCACACTCCAAAACTTCCCACATTCCATATGTTATGCTAATTTTCCCAGGCACTCACTTTCCACAATCCCAGGCCAGCAATATCCAAGTAGATTTAAGTAAGCAACTGACTGCGATCTCTCAATTCTGCACAGTCTTGAGTTTGAAGTTGAACAAAGTGGTTTGTTTTGAAAAAAGTAAAAACCTAACTTGATACCTATATTCTTTAGTCGCTCGTTTACAGCAGTTCACTCGTTCGCCATTCATTTATTTGTTACTTCTCTCTCCTCTTCTTCTTCTTAATTGGCGTAGACACCGCTTACGTGATTATAGCCGAGTTAACAACAGCGCGCCAGTCGTTTCTTCCTTTCGCTACGTGGCGCCAATTGGATATTCCAAGCGTAGCCAGGTCCTTCTCCACCTGGTCCTTCCAACGGAGTGGAGGTTTTCCTCTTCCTCTGCTTCCCCCGGCGGGTACTGCGTCGAAAACTTTCAGAGCTGGAGTATTTTCATCCATTCGGACAACATGACCTAGCTAGCGTAGCCGCTGTCTTTTAATTCGCTGAACTATGTCAATGTCGTCATATATCTCGTACATCGAATGCGATATTCGCCGTGGCTAACGCGCAAAGGACCATAAATCTTTCGCAGAACTTTTCTCTCGAAAACTCGCAACGTCGACTCATCAGTTGTTGTCATCGTCCAAGCCTCTGCACCATATAGCAGGACGGGAATTATGAGTGACTTATAGAGTTTGGTTTTTGTTCGTCGAGAGAGGACTTTACTTCTCAAGTGCCTACTCAGTCCGAAGTAGCACCTGTTGGCAAGAGTTATCCTGCGTTGGATTTCCAGGCTGACATTGTTGGTGGTGTTTACGCTGGTTCCACGAAATATAGACGAAATTATCTACCACTTCAAAGTTATGACTGTCAACAGTGACGTGAGAGCCAAGTCGCGAGTGCGACGACTGTTTGTTTGATGACAGGAGATATTTCGTCTTGCCCTCGTTCACTGCCAGACCCATTTCTTTTGCTTCCTTGTCCAGCCTGGAGAAAGCAGAACTAACGGCGCGGGTGTTGAGCCCGATAATATCAATATCATCGGCATGCGCCAGCAGCTGTACGCTCTTATAGAAGATGGTACCTTCTCTATTTAGTTCTGCAGCTCGAATTATTTTCTCCAGAAGCAGGTAGAAGAAGTCGCACGATAGAGAGTCGCCTTGTCTGAAACCTCGTTTGGTATCGAAAGCTCGGAGAGGTCTTTCCCGATTCTGACCGAGCTTTTGGAGTTGCTCAACGTCAGTTTACACAGCCGTATTAATTTTGCGGGGATACCAAATTCAGACATTGCGGCATAAAAGCTCCTTTTCGTGCTGTCGAAAGCAGCTTTGAAATCGACGAAGAGGTGGTGTGTGTCGATTCTCCTTTCACGGGTCTTTTCCAAGATTTGGCGCGTGGTGAATATCTGGGCAGTTGTTGATTTTCCAGGTCTAAAGCCACACTGATAAGGTCCAATCAGTTTGTTGACGGTGGGCTTTAATCTTTCACACAATACGCTCGATAGAACCTTATACGCGATGTTGACGAGGCTTATCCGACGGTAGTTCGCGCAGATTGTAAGGTCTCCCTTTTTGTGGATTGGGCCTAGCACACTTAAATTCCAATCGTTGGGCATGCTTTCGTCCGACCATATTTTACAAAGAAGTTGATGAATGCTCCTTATCAGTTCTTCGCCGCCGTGTTTGAATAGCTCGGCCGGCAATCCATCGACCCCCGCCGCTTTGTTGTTCTTCAGACGGGTAATTGCTATTCGAACTTCCTCATGGTCGGGTAATGGAACGTCTGATCCATCGTCATCGATTGGGGAATCGGGATCTCCTTCTCCTGGTGTTGTGCGTTCACTGCCATTCAGCAGGCTGGAGAAGTGTTCCCTCCATAATTTAAGTATGCTCTGGGCATCAGTGACTAGATCACCTTTGGAGGTTCTACAAGAGTATGCTCCGGTCTTGAAACCTTCTGTAAGCCGACGCATTTTTTCGTAGAATTTTCGAGCATTACCCCAGTTGGCCAGCTTATCAAGCTCTTCGTACTCACGCATTTCGGCCTCTTTCTTCTTCTGTCTGCAAATGCGTCTCACTTCCCTCTTAAACTCTCGGTATCTATCCCATCCCGCACGTGTAGTGTTCGATCGTAACGTTGCTAGGTAGGCCGCCTGTTTTCTCTCCGCTGCGACACGGCACTCCTCGTCGTACCAGCTGTTCTTTTGCACTTTCCGAAAACCAATGGTTTCGGTTGCAGCTGTACGTAAGGAGTTTGAAATGCCGTCCCAAGTTCCCTTATACCGAGTTGTTGACGAGTGCTCTCAGAGAGCAGGAGTGCAAGCCGAGTAGAAAATCATTCAGCTGTCTGTTGTGATAGTAGCTTCTCGACGTCGAACCTTCCTTTTGTTTGTTGGCGTGCGTTTTTTGCTGCACAGAGGTGGGTGCGAATCTTAGCTGCAACAAGATAGTGGTCCGAGTCGATGTTAGGACCTCGGAGCGCACGCACATCTAAAACACTGGAGACGTGTCTTCCGTCTATCACAACATGATCGATCTGGTTGGTAGTTTTTCGATCCGGAGACAGCCAGGTAGCTTGATGAATCTTCTTATGCTGGAATCTAGTACTACAGATAACAATATTTCGGGCCCCGGCGAAGTCAGTCAGCCTCAACCCATTTGGGGATGTTTCGTCGTGGAGGCTGAATTTACCGACCGTAGTGCCAAAGATACCTTCTTTGCCCACCCTGGCGTTAAAGTCGCCAAGCACGATTTTGACATCGTGGCAGGGGCAGCTCTCATAAGTGCGCTCCAAGCACTCATAAAAGTCATCTTTGGTCACATCATCTTTCTCTTCCGTCGAGGCGTGGGCGCAGAGCAGCGATATGTTGAGGAACCTCGCTTTAATGCGGATTGTGGCTAGACGTTAATTCACCGGAGTGAATGATAGTACTCGGCGACGGAGTCTCTCTCCCACCACGAATCCCACACCAAACTTGCGCTCCTTTATATGGCCATTGTAGAAAATTATCACCACCTCTGAAAAAAAAATAGATTAAATTTACCGTCATTAGCCCTTGCATGTGATTGTACTGAAGTCTCCGACAGAGCTGCTGCAATTATAGCTTCTTCTATCTTAAAAGACGTTGGTGTTATTTCGTCGAACGATTCAAGTTTGGTCATTGATCGTTTAAAGTTGCGCAATGAAAGAAATAAGGTCAGATCATCTTTACAAGAAGCGGACTGCAATAAAATACTTCTTGGTTTGTATTTTCATGGAAGGAAAGATAAGACTTTGTTTCGTACTGATAAAGAAGGGAAATTTTACAGAAAACGACAGATAGCAGATCATTACGTGATTTTATCGGAACCAGGAAGCAAATATTTTGGTCATGTCACCTGTTAGTGGGGGACTGCTAAAAATATTAAAGACACTTTATTATTATATTTGAAATCCAAGTCGGTAAATGTATGTGAATTAGCTGTTTTTGGGTGCGATGGAACTGTGGTGAATACACGTTTCAAAGGTGGTGTTATTCGTCTGATGGAAGAGGAATTCAACAGGCCATTATAGTGGATTATTTGTCAATTGCATTCAATTGAGTTACCGTAGCAGTAACTTTTATTATATTTAGACGAAAAAACTATAGGACCTAAATGCTTTTCAGGCGCCATCGTATATCAATTACAAACTTGTCAAACAATGCCGATAGTCAAATTTACCGTTATACCTACAATATTACATGAAATAACTAGGGAAGAGCTTAGTACCGACCAAAAGTTTTTATACGACATAATGACCGCTATCAGTACAGGTATATTTTCTTTTGATTTAGTTAACCCTAACCGAACTTGTTATCTGAATTCCGATATGAAAGCAATCGTTGACAAAGTAATCCAACAAAATGGATACTTTGGTAACCCAGAAAATCTTCTCATTGCCATGTTTGGTGATGACAAAAAGATTATACGAGATATCGAAGAATTGTAAAAGCAAGATCAGAGAATGCTTGAAGACTTCGAACGTTTAAAGTACTACATTCAACTTCGATGCCAAAGGTTACACTGAGATTATTATGTGACAAGGACGTGATATAACTGGGCCACCTCTAACTTTAAATATGTCTGATGAAACCTTGAAAGACATTGTCAAAAACGGTTTTGGTAAATGTCAGAATACGAGGTGTGTTCAAAAAGTATCGAATTTTGTGTTTTTTCAAAAATTATTTATTTATTCATGAATATCTATTTTGTCCCGTTCAAAGTAATCCCCATGAGATATTATACACTTGTGCCAACAATTTTTCCAATCTTCGAAGCACTTCAAAAAATCATTTTTTTATCTTCTTCAGCTCCTCCTTCGATGCCGTCTTTATCTCGTCAAGAGAAGCGTAACGTCGTCCTTTCATGGGCCTCTTCAGTTTAGGGAACAAGAAAAAGGCACAGGGGGCCAGATCTGGGGAATAAGGTAGCTGCGGCATCAGATGTTGTTTTTGGCCAAAAAGACGCGCACAAGCAGGGACGTTATAGTGGTGCAAAAGCCAATTTTTGTTCTTCCACAAATCCGGGCGTTTCTGGCGGATTGCTTCACGCAAATTGCGCATAACTTGCAGGTAATTCTCCTTATTGATGGTTCTTCCCTGTGACAAGAACTCATGATGCACCGCGCCATCGCAGAAAACTGTCAGCAAACTGTCGCGATACTTTTTGAACACACCTTGCATTACAGATTTTCTAAGCCACACCCAAGCTGTGGAGCGCTGCATCAAGTTGGTAACAGAAGCATAGAGTGCAGTTTGTGGGGAAAATTAACGAGATGGTTTCATTAGGGCAAGTCTGCTATCACGTCAACAAATGTCTCATTTCAATACAAAAAACAGTTTGATGTTAGTATTACTATTTTAAATAATGTAAGAGAATATTTTTCTTACCTTACTAATATATTTTGCTTAGAATGCCATTTTTTGTTTTATTTAAATGTTTGACTGTACTGAGGCACCTCAAAACATTAGGCCAGCTGTTTGATATTTTGTATGTTTGTTTTATATATTAAAAAGCAACTTTTCATAGCCATGCCGTTAAAAAACAAAATGACATACATTATCGATCCACCTTAATGTGCATACAAACTATATGTACATATAGAGCAGTGCACGAGTTAAAGAGTTAGGTGGGTTTGAAAATTTCAAAAAAAAAAAAACATTTTTTTGTTTATCTTATTAAATTTAACGACACTTTTGGAATATTGTCCTAAATTTTCAAGTTGATCTGAGTAATAGTTTCGGAGATACAGCCTTGAGAACTTGTGCGCACGAGGCTAGCTAGGCTAAGTGCGCCGTCTTTAAATGCGTTTTTCTCGAAACAGCGTTTTTGATGGCGGTGGACACGATTTCTCGAAAAGTTATGAATCGATTTAGTTCGAATTGTGTACACATCTAAAAATAATAATGGAATGTCAAAAAAGTCTTGCGGTATTTTTATTGAATTTTTTTTTTTATTGAAACTGAAATGAATTTTTGATGAGTCATGCCCAGCTCTTGACCGATGCTACGGCTGCTACTATGCCGGTCTCTTTCGACCAATTCAGCGATTTTATCGCAATTTTCGACGACAGGCCTTCCGGAGCGTGGCGCATCTTCGACCACCTCTACACCAGAACGAAAACGTTGAAACCATCGTTGTGCGGTGGAAATGGAAACTGTATCGGGTCCATAAACTGCACAAATTTTATTAGCGGCTTGAGATGTATTTTTGCCTTTATCGTAGTAGTACTGTAAAATATGCTGTATTTTCTCTTTATTTTGCTCCATGTTTGCGACGCTATAACTCACGAAGGACTTAAAAGAAACGACAATCAATCAAACACATCTCAGCACGTGAAATCAGCTTTTCAAAAAGGTATAGCATGACCCGATGCGACGAATAAAACTAGAACTACGCGCTTTCAGCGCTAACTAGCGAAAATACCGCAAGACTTGTTTGACAACCTAATATTATCTAGTTATTGAATGAAAGCTTTTTGATTCATTACAACTTTTATTTTTAAATAAATGGCAAAAATTTTACCAGTAAGTAAAACAAATCACAAAAACACTAATTGTTTAACTTTTTTACCATAAAAGCCCTACCAGTAAGTAAAACAAATCACAAAAAAAATAATTGTTTAACTAATTTCAAGGAATTATAAATATATGAAAAAATGCGTTTTATGCAATAACGGCACTTTTTATGGATCGTAGGGCCCCAAGTCATGATCAGGCAAATGCCAGCATATAATTTCAATACTTCTAGTTATATTAAAGGCATCTTTTACCGCTGTAGCAGCCGCAAATGGAATCTTACAATATAATTGACTTTTCTTACTGACATTTCTGGCTTGCTCCCACGTTTTTTATTACTTAGTAATTGGTACCTGATAGCATTACGTATCGTTGTGGGTGAGCACCTAAGAATAATTTGGACTTCGACATAAGTTTTGCCCTCAGAAAGCAATTTTTTATCATCTGAAGCTAACTCATTTTGAAGTGCATCCCAACAAAAAAATTGTAATAAAAAAGTATGATCACATATATAATATTAAATTAATGCCTAGCACTACTAAGAATTTGACTGCAACTGTATGTAATAACGGAATAAGTTTGCTTTTTAATTTGAGATAAACCAATAATAATTTATGCTGTCCACGGCGATAGCACTTTTTTGTGACACACCTTGGGAGATGAGATCTCAGCGGCTGAATTTTCAATGTTTTTATATCAAAATTTGAGGAGATATTGTTCAAATATGTGCCTTTGGTATGCCATATTATATTTTTATGATAAGCCATACAATATGATACATTAAAAAATCGTAAAAATACCTTTTTTGTACTTCTGTACTTAATTTTTCTCAAAAAATATTTATATATTCATCAATTTTTATTTTGAGTGGTATGTGGTAACCGCTATGTTAACGTCTTCAGCAACTTCTCTTATTGACGACTGTTTGATTCGACGATTCTCCCTAACAATTTTCTTCACTTTCTCAACATTTTCATCGGTTGTCGATGTTCTGTGGCGTCCAGGGCGAGCGTAGTCATTCACATTTTCGCGACCTTCTTTGAAACGCTTGAACCACTTATAAACACTCAGTACGCTCTGCTATGAATGCTTCTGTCTAAACTTCTATATTCACACAAAATTTAATACAAATTCCGTGATCCATATTTTTCGACAGCAGGAAATTGACGAGCACGCAAAACATGTCTAACTTATATAATTCTTACAAAAAAAATAAATATGCTATGTATATAGCTGAAACTATGAACATACGTTCGAGACAAGTGTATCAACATAACAAAATAAACAATCGATAATTGAATGGACGTATCACACGAAATTTAAAAATTCACCATATGTTTCAAAAAGACTTCGTATATACTGTAAGGACAGTTTTGTCAATGTCTGGTAAAGCGTTTAACTAGAACTTTGTTGACAGTATGTTAAAAATGGTTTTGTCAATATCTGGTAAGCAACTGTCAGTTAAGTTCTCTTAAACTTTATCTAAGGAAGGAGTCATGGTTAGTTTCTAATCAGAACATGAAATGACAGTTATCAGCTATAAAACCTATACGAAAAATCAGCTGCATGGACGGCGTTCAGACGGAACTCTTTGTCAATCATTAACATTATATGTATACAGTAGAGGCCCGCTAATCCGGATCAATTAAAACCGGCCCCTATCCGGAATATAGGAAATCCGGATTACCAAAGACATATCAGAACTATGTATTACGAAAAAATATCGGGTGATTTTTTAAGAGCTTGATAACTTTTTTTTAAAAAAAAACGCATAAAATTTGCAAAATCTCATCGGTTCTTTATTTGAAACGTTAGATTGGTTCATGACATTTACTTTTTGAAGATAATTTCATTTAAATGTTGACCGCGGCTGCGTCTTAGGTGGTCCATTCGGAAAGTCCAATTTTGGGCAACTTTTCGAGCATTTCGTAGAATAGCCCGAATTTCTTCGGAAATGTTGTCTTCCAAAGCTGGAATAGTTGCTGGCTTATTTCTGTAGACTTTAGACTTGACGTAGCCCCACAAAAAATAGTCTAAAGGCGTTAAATCGCATGATCTTGGTGGCCATTTCTTGAGATGAATTGTTCTCCGAAGTTTTCCCTCAAAATGGCCATAGAATCGCGAGCTGTGTGGCATGTAGCGCCATCTTGTTGAAACCACATGTCAACCAAGTTCAGTTCTTCCATTTTTGGCAACAAAAAGTTTGTTAGCACCAAGATCTTTGCGTAAAATCTTCCATGTGGTCGAATAACACAAACCCAATTGCTGCGAACGGCGACGAATCGACATTTCACGGTCTTCAGCCACACTCTCAGAAACAGATGCAATATTCTCTTCTGTACGCACTGTACGCATTCGTGTGGTTGGTTTAATGTCCAATAAAGTAAACTGAGTGCGAAACTTGGTCACAATCGCATTAATTGTTTGCTCACTTGGTCGATTATGTAGACCATAAATCGGACGTAAAGCGCGAAACACATTTCGAACCGAACACTGATTTTGGTAATAAAATTCAATGATTTGCAAGCGTGGCTCGTTAGTAAGTCTATTCATGATGAAATGTCAAAGCATGCTGAGCATCTTTCTCTTTGACACCATGTCTGAAATCCCACGTGATCTGTCAAATACTAATGCATGAAAATCCTAACCTCAAAAAAATCACCCGATATTTATAAATTTCTATTTGTTTATTATAACTAAATCACATGTTCCAAAAAAACAAAAAAAACTTAAACCAATAAAGCATAAAAGCGAATGTAGTGAATAATAAACAATCACATGTTAGAATACGGATAGAGAATGTTGGTCCGGATTACAAGGGACATAATATAAATTTTCAGTTTTTTAACCCTGTCCGGATTACAGTGGAATCCGGATTAGGCCATGTCCGGATTAGCGGGCCTCTACTGTATTATGCATATTGGCATTCATGTATGAATTTTTCATACAAAAAAAGATTAATAACATTTCAATTTTTGAATATTTTTTAGTTGCTGATGAAGAAGGCATAATTGCAAATTAATTGATTTGTAAGGACAGGGTTTGGTTTGAGCATATCTTATTATTGTAGTCTTTTTAATCGGAACCCGGACTGTATGTCTTCGAGTAAACGATTTAATGATGCTGTACATAGAATCATTTACGTTCTCGTAACAGTTATGTATGTTATATTTACCGACTCAGTAATAGTGGCTGATTTTATAATGAATAGAATAAATTTTAACATGGCTTCAATGCGGCTTTGTCCTTCGAAACTATACTTATCAACTTAAACAACGTTTGTCATCTTTTTAGAGAACTTTTCAGTGAAATGCAATGGACTATAAAATAACTTTGTATTTATCCACTATTATTGTTCAGCAGAGTCTTACTCATGTGGTTTTCATTCATATTTGTTACTTCCAGTTATTTAATTTCATGTCGCTTACGTTATTTTCGAAGGCAAGAAGAAGCTTGTTTGTCACTTGTATTATAATTGTTAGTCTATATCACAGTTATTTGGCGTAGATGCGTTTTTTAATTGTCAACATGGTTCTAATAAAAATAACGAATTTCCTGAGAAGGACTGGCAAAATTTATTTATTTATTGGATTATCGCAGTTTTTAACGTAACCATAAAGGAGTGGAATCATGGGGGCTTATTACTTTTCATATAACGGTTATGCTGAAGGCTGGTTTCCGAAATAAATAGATCAAATAAATTAAGCAATAGGGCCACTTATTATGTGAAAAAAATTTGTTTATTTCATTACGATTAAAGAAAATTTCCCAGCTTGGTATTGAATAGTTGACAGGTGGACTATTCTTCTGTCCTCAAAAACGGCAATTCATGAAAGATACAGATTTACATCAATGTTATGACGGTTCCGGAAAGTGAAGTTTTTTCGACATAAAAATAAACTAACATTATACCAAATACATATGTATCTGTTAATTTTATTTTATTTTTGTATGTAAATTGAAAATAAAGACTTAAAAGCAAGCAAGACCAAATATATCTAAGACAAAATATATCTACATTGTCCCGTATAAGAACAAAAGGGATTGTACCGGAAGTTTAATTTTTATCAATTTTGACACAAACATTTGTCAATTGAAAATTTATTAATTAATACTTTTAACATAAATGAGGTATAAATTATTCAACCTTTTATGCTGGATAAAATTGGAGAGTGCTCAAAATTTTATGAAAATCGGTTCAGTAGTGTAGGAATTTACGTTTATTCCGGAGAAAACGTGACACGCTATTTTAATACAAATAATACAATTTCTATGGGTTATGGGTAGTTAGGTGGATAAAGCTATATATAATATTAAGTGGCAATATTTTGAGAGAAGCCCGTCGTCAGGGTCTACTGAAGTGTCTGTATCATACAATATATGAGATCAATTTTGATATTCAGGTACTATTCTGTTCCGCTGAATCAACGTAGTTAATTTAGATTAAACAAATTTTGCGTAATGCTTTTACAGAACAATATCGTAGTTTTTCGTTGCTTTAATATTATTTAATATATTTTGAAAGCTGTATTTAATGCAAAATCTATCTGTTGTATCCCTTACATAGCAGTTTTAGGCGATGTTCAGCCAATAAAAAATTGTGCGAATAAATCCATATTTCCGAATTTCTTATAAATAAATAAGTGTACAAAAAAACATATTGAATCACATGATACTAGAAGTGGATTTCATTTAGTTTAATTGTCAAATACATTTCATATGTTTAAGACAACATTCGTCACCAAAGCTTTTCCTCCAGCACCACTTTGATTGTGTTACTGTTCAGATAACGTATAACAGTTCTGAGTAAAAACGAAGCCAAAGCACCATATTTGACATAATCACTAACCATCTGTCTGTGTTTGTGTTCATCTCTAAATATATTAGTATGTGTGTCTAAATAGATGGATTTTAGAGCTAAGAGCATACCAAAGAGACATGTTTTTTATATATAATATTCAATTCTCTTTTGGCATTGCGCACAAGCTAAAATTTTAGAGTCTGAAGCAAAAGGATTCTCTCTTCTAAGAATACTCAAAACTTTTGACGAATGCCGCTACTGCGAAAAGCAGTTTCGATTCCGCTGAATTCAAATGCGTGTACATCATTATGTCATGTCATCATCCTCGGAAATTGTTCATCAGAAATAAACAAATGGAATGCTTGTTTTTATCATTGGAAGTTAAGGGATGTTGGTGGTGATTTCAGTTATGTTTTATTCAATGCTTATACATTTTCCGAAACACCATTTTTATTTAAAACATAAATTTTTCATAAAAAATGTGGTAATTAAAAATATCGAGTCTATGTCCTATAATAACTTAACATAGTCATATAAGTATATAGTTAATAAGATGGCAAATTTGATTGTATCCGTTTGGTTTCCACGAATGAAGCTTGATGAGAAGAAGCTCCACTATCAAAGACAAAAAGAAACTTATACATATTGCACCCAATTTTATGTTAGTTCAGGAGGTATATTTACCCACATATCCTTAAACTCATTTTCATACTCTTCCATCATTTTTCCAGAGATTTGTGCACCTAACGGTTATTTGTATCACCTAAAACTAATCGAAATAGATATTGTATTACATATACAGGGTCTGTCGCAAAAGAAACGGAACTTTTTAAATATAACTGTTTCTGGTGGCGCCACCTACTGGTGGGTATATGAAATAAAAAGTCTGATCTCTTGTTGACATTTCGTAAAAATTTTAAGACAATTGGATAACTATGTCAATGTTATCGATCAAAAAGTGACAGCAGCTTTTAGTCATCGGTCGTAAAATGCATTTTGAACAAAGAGCAAATATTATACTGAAACATTTCAAATGATGAAAAAAGTTTATGGTGATCAGTGCCTATCCCGTAGTAAGGTGCATGAGTGCTTTAAGCGACTCCAAGAAGGTCGTGAGGACCTCTGTGACGATCAGAAGTCGTTCGTCTTCAGAAGTCAAAAATAAAGACAATGCTGATTTGTTTTCACGATTCCGAGGGTATTGTACACCGAGAGTTTGTCCCGCCTGGCCAAACGATTAATGCCGTGTTTTACCTTGGTGTTATGAAACGTCTTTTGTCACGCATTTGTCGTGCTCGACCACAATACCGTGAGGCAGGCTGGCGCCTGTTGCACGATAATGCGCCGTGTCATCGGTCGACGCTTGTCACTGATTTTTTGATAAAAAAACTTCATATTAACCATTAATCACTCACCCTACTCACCTGATCTGACACCCTGTGATTTTTACCTATTTGGAAAACTTCATGAAAGGACAATGGTTTCAGGACATTTCAGCTATCCAAAAGGTGACGACCGATATTCCCGATATTCTCAAGAGCATTCCGAAAAATTACCTTAAACACTCATTTGAAATGCTAATTGACTAGGCTAAACACTGTATCGAAGCACAAGGAAACTGCTTTGAAAGAAAAAATTTAACTTTTAAAAAATATTAATTTTTTGTTGTTTTTTTTAACCGTCTTGTTTCTTTTGCGACAGACCTTGTATATATATACATACATATATGTATATAAATAGATATATAAATGATCAGGATGACATGTTGAATTCCGAGTGTAAATTGAGATGTTGTGATGAAACTTGGTTCTTTGGCTCACGAGGGAGGTTGGTATTGCTGATGGAGGGAATCAAACATTGCCACTCCCACAAAACACTGTCAAACGACAACCCATAAAGTGTCATTACTTACCATTTCAATAAGATACAAACCGGTAATTCAGTGCAGGAGAGTAGTTTTAAGTTTTTAAAAAGTGGGTGTGGCTCGTTCCCTAAAATGTACATATTACCGCGAAAGCTACATATATCAACTTCAACAAACTTGGTGAGAATAAGTTACTTTAGTTATTTTTCAAAGTCTATGAATATAAACATTTCATAGAAAATTACACTGGATTTTTCATAATGTAATAAGGATTGAAAGTTTCAAATCAAATTCAAATTTTTTGAAATCTAAAATAATTTAAAAATTTAAAATTAATTGAATCAATTTGATCGGTTGTATGGCAGCTATATTCCGTAGTTCTTCGATCTGGACTATTTGTTCGAAGATTTTAGCATTTCCTTCCATTAAAAATTTCGTAAAAATTATCGAGTAAGATATAGGAAACTGTATATATAAATGATCAGGGTGATGAGATGAGTTGAAATCCGTGTGACAGTCTGTCAGTCCGTCCGTCCTTCTATCTGTGCAAGCGGTAACTTCAGTAAAAACTGAAATTTTGTAATTAAACTTGATACAATTGTATCTATATTGTATCTATTGTAGATGGGCGTTATCTGTCCACTGCCCCCATGCCCAAAGTACCATAACTCAACATTAAATTAAGATATAGAAATGTTATTTGGCACAGGGTGTCGCAGTTGTTTCTGTGGGGTAAAATTACAAAAAAATTGGGTGTGGCCCTATTCTCTAATAAGTTAAACGTACATGTCTCTTAAACCACTTTTGCTAAAACACCCAAATTCGCTTATGTAAATCACTTCGATGAAGTGGATTTGAGCTGTAATTTTTGTACGGCGAAATCTTGATAATTTTATAAGATTAGTGGGATTAACTACTCAACAGTCGAAATCGTTTGATTAAGTGTCGGTCTGAACATGGTATTAGACACCGTATAGTTAACTAGCCTTTGTACCTGAAGGTATTACACCGGCTTTAATCCGTGCAATTTGCAAGAGCATGAAATGTTCGGTTATACCCGAACTTAGACCTTCCTTATTGCTTTTTTAATCATTTTCATTTTACTTTACAAAAAACAGAAAACATGAAATAAATCACTGAAATGTTTGTAATGTCAGTTTATTACAAACATAAGGTAACTTCATACTAAAATATGCTCATAAAGAAAATTCCAGTTTGTCAGCATATTTTGTACAATTTTTTTTATAATTTTGTAGGCAGTGGTTGTTTTGCTCTAGATGTTTAATCCTCTTATTGACATCCATTGAAATTATCTTTGAAACGTAAGCAGGATTGAGTAAAAATTAATATTTTGTAGACTGTAATTCGAGATTTACCACATCTGGTTTTAAATAAAACCTTGACACTTTTCGAATATTTTTTCTCATATTTTCAGTACGAAGTCCGAGAGTGTGGATCACGTTATGGGGTTTTCAAAATTTAACTAGCTATTGCTTTTTAATTTGTAAATCCTCCTTCATATTTAAATCGAGCTGCTAGGCTACTGCTTATTCTAGCAGGTTTTATCTTCGCGTTGTGGAGGTGCCGCTTTCGTTGTAACCTTGATCTCTTTCACGTCGCCGTCGCTGAGGTTAGTAATATGTAGTACAACTAGTGAATTCCGTTCCGCCCTTCCGTTGTGACAGTGCGATTGTTATTGTTCCCATTTGAAAAAAAGGTAACATAGATGAAACAAAAATTCAAACATACACTGAAAAAAGTTTCATGGATATTGTAAAATTCCTATCAAATAATAACAAGAATTACTACTCTTACCAACTGAAGAGCTCAAAAGGCCTAGTTGTTATCATAAAAGGTATAGAGTCTTCGGTAGACTCTAACGACGTTAAAGAAGCACTAGAAGAAGGTGGTTTTAGCATTAAATCATTAGTAAATATTTTTAACAGGAACAAAGTCCCACAATCAATGTTCAAAATAGAATTGATGCCAAATTCTAACAAATTAAAGAAAAATTAAATACACCCGATTTACAATTTAAAATATCTTCTCCATCGCACTATCACCGTTGAGGAACCACACTAGAGAAATGGTTCAGTACAATGTACAAACTGCCAAGAGTATGGACACACGAAACCATATTGTACTCTACGAAGTGTCTGTGTAGTATGTGGTGATCTACATCCTACTTCAAAATGTACTCTTAGAAAAGAGGATTTAAATAAAATATGCAGTAATTGTGGAGGAAATCACACTGCTAACTACAGGGGTTGCTGCATATAGTACAATGCGCAAATGAGTGTTTGTATTTAATTTATTCGCAATTTATGCGTTGTCCTTAGTCAATACGACGGGGAATTTATTCGACTCATTTTACTGGCGCAGTCGGTAGAATACTTAAAGTATCCGACAAAAAGACCGCGAGTGAATAATAAATTAACTTTTGCATATTATTCGATACTTGCAAAACTTTGTTGTTCTGTTCGCGCTTCAATTGCGAGAATGAATCCAATTCGGTTATCCCAACTAAGTGGAGGCAAAACTAAACAAAAGCTTAAAAACCACCCATAAGTCCAAAGGCACGGTAGAAAAACTAGATTATAAGAAAAAGTGAAACAAATAAATAAAATGAAATAAGTGAACTGAAATAAACAACAAAATGGCAACAACCAGTTATCATTTTAAATCTCAGTGAGGCCTCTGGACAACTAAAAGATATTCCTCTGTTCCAGAGAGAATCAAAAAGTCTATTTAATTTCATCAGTAGGGTTGACGATATTTTGTCGCTTTACCAAACTAATGGCGTACGACAACAGTCCAGGTCGAGCGAAACCTGGATGTACTTGTGACCAGATCATTGGGCCGACCAAAAATCGAAGATGGGCCAACCCTGAAGTTTAGATTGATTGCGGAGTACAAACTTCAGACGTCAAGCTACAAATTGTTGGAGACTTCTGCGAGAAACCTTACAAGGAGAGTTTGAGAGGCATTCTGCGAGGAAGCTGAGAGACGACGACATGCTCATATCAAAACTGCAGCTAGAAGGTGATCAGGCAAACCTCGTCATTTATTTGCACGCGCTTGCACTCAATAAAGATAATAAATAACAAATTCAATTTTTTACCATTTGGGAACATCATGATATTCCAGATTTAAGATCATTAATTAATGTAGCAAAAAATAAAAATAAGATTAAAATCCAAGGCCATTAAATCCAACTAATCAAACCCAATATCAACCAAGATACTACCAAAATCCACATGCAAAAACCCAGAAATACAAAAACACAGCAAATGTTTAACAATACACCTATGGGATACAGACAAAATTATTTCGGACCGAATAGGTACCCAAACATTCAACCCAATTTTAACAGAAATACAGTTCCCCAATTTAATTTTAACAACAATCCACCTCATCGACACCACAAATAACCCAAATATCCAAACAACACATGGAATCAAACGACCAAGACCATTGTGCAGTGCACGAACTAAAATGTCCATTGATGAACTCAGACCACAAGACGTACAAGAATACGAACAAATCAATCAAGAACTCTATGACCAAGAATACTCTGACTATATTCAACACCAGGACCAGATAAATAATGAGTAATACCAAGCACCAACCGATAAAAATGGACTTAATTTTCAGTCACCAGCCCCGGAAAGTATCAATACATAGAAATCAAGCTTAGAAATTGTGCTCACAAATGCTTGATTGACACAGGACTCACAATTAATATGTTACAAAAAATTTTTTCTTTCTTCCAATCCAAAATATAGAATGCGAAGTTTTTACATCAAACGGCTCCGTGGTACTTACCATACCCAGTAACAACATAATATATTTGGAACATTCGGACACTGCATTATTTTTCTAAAGATTACGATATGTTAATCGGCAGAAAACTTCACAATAAAGCTCAAGCTATTATAAATTATAAAACTCGGATAATGTCAATTTTTGATAAGACTTACCAGTTGGTAGATTCTACCAGATTCACATGAAAATTTAATTCTCACATCTATCAAAAACAATTGATTTTTCACTTTTTCGATTAGATCATCTTAATCAAGAAGAAACTTCTAAATTCAAACATTCACTAAAAAAATTTAAAAATCCTCAGTACTTGAAAGGCAATCGTTTGACAATTACAAATACAATTAAACAGCAACAGTTTGACAATACTTTATAGTGGTACTTTTTGCGGTATAGAATTTTTTTATTTAGAAGCAATTTAATGACATGTTATTTATGATAGTTCAATGATAATTCGGTGGTGGAGCACGGTGCTCGCTCGTTCCGTTGATGTGGTTGGCCGTGGTGAAACGGTCGGCCCAAATTTATTCCACAGAAATATTAAATAAAACAAAAGGTTTCATATAATATATATATTTTAATATAACAAATTGGACAAACACTTACCACGTCTGTATAGCTGAGCGGTCGTAAAAGGAGAGAGCGCGCGCAACTTTTTTAGCTAGTGTTTAGTTGCGCGGTAATTAAAACTTCGAAAAGGAAGAAAATAAAAGATTTCTCCGCCGATACAGACGTTGCAAAAGAAATTGGGCGGGGCGGCGTTAACAAAAAATACTTTAAAAGTTAATGAGCTTTACAAAATGAGCTCGAAATGTAAGAGGCATGCGAATAAAAAATTATATTTTTTATTTTTATACTCTCGCAACAATGTTGCTAACGAGAGTATTATAGTTTTGTTCACATAACGGTTGTTTGTAAGTACTAAAACTAAAAGAGTCAGATATAAGGTTATATATACCAAAGTGATAAGGGCGACGAGTAGAATCGAAATCCGGATGTCTGTCTGTCCGTCCGTCCGTCTGTCCGTCCGTCCGTGCAAGCTGTAACTTGAGTAAAAATATAGATATCATGATGAAACTTGGTACACGTATTCTTTGGCTCCATAAGAAGGTTAAGTTCGAAGATGGGCAAAATCGGCCCACTGCCACGCCCACAAAATGGCGGAAACCGAAAACCTATAAAGTGTCATAACTAAGCCATAAATAAAGATATTAAAGTGAAATTTGGCACAAAGGATCGCATTAGGGAGGGGCATATTTGGACGCAATTGTTTTGGAAAAGTGGGCGTGGCCCCGCCCCCTACTAAGTTTTTTGTATATATCTCGGAAACTACTATAGCTATGTCAACCAAAGTCTACAGAGTTGTTTTCTTCAGGTATTTCCATATACAGTTCAAAAATGGAAGAAATCGGATAATAACCACGCCCACCTCCCATACAAAAGTTATGTTCAAAATCACTAAAAGTGCGTTAACTGACTAATAAAAAACGTCAGAAACACTAAATTTTACGGAAGAAGTGGCAGAAGGAAGCTGCACCCAGGGATTTTTTAAAAATTGAAAATGGGCGTGGCGCCGCCCACTTATGGACCAAGAACCATATCTCAGGAGCTACTAGACCGATTTCAATGAAATTCGGTACATAATATTTTCTTAACACCCTGATGACATGTACGAAATATGGGTGAAATCGGTTCACAACCACGCCTTCTTCCAATATAAATCTATTTTGAATTCCATCTGATGCCTTCTCTGTATAATACGAGTATAAACATTAGGAACCAATGATGATAGCGGAATAAAACTTTACAAAAATACGGTATTCGAAAAATATGTAAATGACGTATTATGAAATCTCGATTTTCACTTTACCATGCGAGAGTATAAAATGTTCGGTGACACCCGAACTTAGCCCTTCCTTACTTGTTTTATATTAATATTAAATAAATACTTTAAGAGTTAGTGAGGTTTACAAAATGAGCTCGAAATTGTATTTTTTACATTAATTGCATTTACACTGTAATGATTTATGTACCACCTTTTTTGTTTTATATGCCACCTTTTCCGCACTCACCGTATATATGTATCCAATTTGAATATAAAAAACCCGTTTACACTTTAATTGTTGATAGCAACTTTCGAATTTATTTCCTTACAATATAAATATACAAAATTGTTTTAATTTTGAACAAGATGTTGGCAAAAAAAAATGGATTAACTTTCGCTAAAGGAATCTTTCCTCACCAAAAGATATAAAATAGTTTAGTTTAAAGATGATGTTCGCAAAAAAGGTAAACTTTCGCCAAAGAAATCGTGTGGATCGGACCGATGTTGTAGCGCCAGAGTGATTTTCGATCATGTTGTCTGTCCTTTTGTTATTTTGGTTTGGCGAAAGGTATACGTGTTGGTGCTGCTCTCTTGAGTGATGAGTGATGTCATTGTGTGGGTGTTAGAACGTTGGTGTAAAATGTGAGTAACAAATGATGATGTGGTGATTGTGGCGTACCAATGTTGCGTATGTAGATGTGTGGGATGGGTTTGACGGGTTTGTGGCCTAGTACGGTGCCACCGTGTTGCGTTGTGGTGGTGTCGCGGACGCGGTTCCTCCTGAGGGGTTATTGGCTTTCGCGGTTGCTGCCGATTGGAACGTCTTTTACCCTCGCGGTTGCGTGGGGCAGAGTGTCGCCCTGTCTCGGGACTGGTGATGCGGTGTAGCATAGTATGGTGCGGAAGCACACACATAGCCGGACGTACACTCCTGTGTTGTGTGGGTATGCGACAGGTAACTCAAGCAATGACCATGGGCCCGGGCAACCTGCTGGCGTTGCCGCAGTGTGGCAACCTGTGAGAGCGACAACACAGAGAACATCAGATGCGAGGTGGCTCATTCAGTTGCGACGTTGGACACCTCCCTGGTATTATTATAGGGTGGCGTCCAACATATGTTAGGCTTGAATAAGTAAGCCGACCATTCACACGAAGCAGTTCTTTCGTGTCTAGAAATGGATTTAATACTAAGAGTGAGCTTCTTTTATCAATCGGCTTCAGTTCTCTTAATATCTGAAATGTCGCGGCTGAAGTAGCGCGTTTAGGTTGATGCGATAGGGCCGATTTTTGCCTTTTGTTAGTCTTGGTGCGTCAAAGTATCGCATTGAGAATAGGTTGCTCTTAACTTTATGCTTGAGTCGCTCTATGAATTTGAGCATATAGGCGACTACTCTTAGCGCTCGGGGGAACGATGAGAATCTTTCAAGGATGTCAGTATCATCCAAGGTTGTATGATAAGTGTAGATTTTTCGACTTTCTGGGGCCATTATGCTGCGCATGGGTGATTGTGGCCATCGAGAGCCATTCCACCACAGGGTGGAGGTGGCGAGATGCAGCGGTTTGTATGAGTGTCTTCTAGTGCCTAGATCAGAAGGATTGTCAGCACTGTCTACGTGTCGCCAAGTGGCTGATCCTACTAGGTTAAATATTTGAGACGTTCGGTTAGAAATATATGTTTTCCACGCATGTGGTGGTTTTTCTAACCGGGTGAGAACAATTTCGGAATCGAACCATAAATATAATTTGTATTTCGCCATGTTCAAGTGGGTCTGCACCATGGAAATTAGCTTTGCTAAGAGCAGAGCGGCACAGTGTTCAAGTCGTGGTAGGACTTATCGTTTTTAGAGGTGCGACTTTGCTTTTGTCACCAGCAGGTGGCTTGTGGTTGTATTCGGGGAATAGTTTCCCCACCGTGGAATTTGTATCTGCGAAATGTCTTTTAGATTATTAGAAAACTGGGACCACTTTTCTAAGCGAAGAGGCTCTACTTGTTCGTCCTAGACGGTTCCGTCTAGCCATAATTCTTGGATCAGAATTTGCTCTTGTATCATAATTGGCGAACGAAAAGTTTTTCCACCGAGGATAAAATTTGTCTCTTTGTTATAACGGATAATGCGGATATTGACTCTGTAATATATGAAACTTTTCAGATATCGCATTCCATTTGGTTTTTGTTGTACTTTCCTTTTCGAATATAACGAAATTAGTATCCAACAAATGGTCTTTTGCAAATATTTTTTAAAATATTTGGGTATAAACTGTTATCTTTTTTAATGGAAACCCTGCGGTGTTGACGGACTTTATTACCTGTAATAAGGACTCGTATGCTTGGAAGACTGTGGCTTCCAGACAGGATATCGTCTACATATAGTATGTTTGCGTTATCAAGACTTGTGTTGCCAGAGGAAATTCTAACTTTGTGTCTTCTGCCAGTTCGTGTAGTAACTGTTTTCAATTTTAAGTCCCGTAGTGGACTATTGGTAGATTTTCGGAAAATAATCCGCTGAAAATCTTGATCATCTTTATGTACGAGTATTTATGTATATATATATAGTATTTGTCGATACATTTTTTCGACATTCCCATTGAATACATACTTGTATATACGCCAATATAATATGAGGAGCATGAAATCTCGTTGGAGTGTGGGTAATGTAAATACAATGTCATTTAGGGAATTCCCCGAGCTAGTGAATCTTGAGACATTCAAGACAACTCTAACTTTGGTTGCTTTTTTGTCAGGCTTTACTACTGCGTGATGTGGCAAGTAGGATGAGTAGTATTTGCCTTTTATGATTTTTTCCCATGAGCTTATTTCCTCCATGTTTTCTTCTAAGACACCATCATAATATTGTTTGACCTCACCTTTTCAAAGTAGGTTTTTTTCCATACTTAGAAACTGCTGTATTGCAGAGTTGCGAGAGTGACCTAAGGCGAGTGTGTCTGGAAATTGTTGTTTTAGTAGTAGTCGCACGACATATCGACCATTATCTGATCGAGTAGCTGTGGCTTTATAAAAGTCTTCACAATACTCTGGTATTGTAATCGAAAACTAACTCCCAAAATTTCCTTAATGGTGAATTAAGGTATTCATTGGATATTTCTTCGACTTGAGTTGTCATGGTGGAAACTGTTTCAGTAACTTGCTATTTATTTCATAGCTTGGGAGCATGTTTGTTAGTTGCGGTAAGACAATAGCATCTGCTTGAATGCGCTTATCCGCTTGGGGGGAAATTAGGGTAATGGGGCATATGTTGTTAGAGTTTTGTATTACTCTTCCGCCCATTCCCGTAATTTAAAATTTTGTTTGCTTTGTTGGCAGTTTTAGTTTAGTTTTGTGCCTTAGACGCTATAAAAGATCGTTGTGATCCTTGGTCTATTAAGGCTCTAAGTTTAAACAGTTCTCCTCTGTGTTCGATGGAGACAACTGTTGTTGGTAGTAACACCCTACTTTTATTCTCGCTATGTAACGTTTGAGTTTTTAATGCCTTTGAGCAGCAGGTGTCTCTTGGCAAATTTTGGGAGTTGCTGTTGCAACTAAACCCGTGGCTTTTCTTGAGAAAGCGCTTCTTTGAGCATTGTTGGGAGACATGTTGTAATGTAACATCGAATGATGACAATATACACAGTTGAATTTGCTTTCGCAATTAGTAAGTTTGAGTGCGTGGGACAAGCAGTTTATACAAAGTCTTTTTGACCTGACAAAGTTGTTCCTTTCGTTTATATTTAATTTTTTTAACTTCTCGCAAGTTTTAAATTTATGCCCTTCTGTATGTAGCATGACGTATTTTTGTTCTGTTCCGATGTGAACGATTGTGCATTGGAAAAGCTTCTATTTAAATTGGTGTTGCTATTGACTTGGGGTCTATTGAAGCTTCTGTTTAGGTAGTGTTGAACGTTTTTAGTTCTGACTGTTTTTTATCTACCCTTTCCGCAATTTCATATTGGGTAGTTAAGATATCTTTCATTTGCTGCCACGTTGGGCAGTTTCTTCTTGATGAAAGCGATTGCTCCCAGAAAAGTATTGATATTTCTGATAATGCTGCGGTGCATATGTTTACCCAAATAGGGTCCCAGTTGTCTGCGGGAATATTTTGTCATGATAGAACCGACAAACAATTTGAAACAGTGGATTCTAGTTTTATGAATATTTCACTCGTTTCTTTTTAAATTTTCGACAAGTTCATGAGTATCGTTACTTTCTTGTCGACCAATATTCGTTTGTTTTCATGTCTTGCTTTCAGAGCTTCCCAAGCCAAATTGAACATCAT
Source organism: Bactrocera tryoni (assembly GCF_016617805.1). Lineage (NCBI taxonomy): Eukaryota > Metazoa > Arthropoda > Insecta > Diptera > Tephritidae > Bactrocera > Bactrocera tryoni. Next base: position 15,048,018 of record NW_024395977.1, read on the forward strand.
TATCATCATTTAATGCGAACTGTTTTACTATTACGCCTGCTTGACCTTTAGTTTTGTATGGGAGATGATACAATTTTTGCGCTTGCGATAATTTTGGGTGGTTTATGTACATGGCAGTAGACATGTCCCACAGGTACGGCCATGGTTCATAACTTTCATGAAATATTAGGAGTATGTAGGTGCGATTAATTTCATAAGTTTTAGTTGGACCCTTATAATCAGAAATCATTTTGGGAATTTTCAACAATTGAAATGTTTTAGATAGTTTTGAAGCTAAATATATTCATTTAGAGAATATAAATTTGTAAAATATTTGTATATATTTTCTTTCAATGTATACCGAAACTCATTTGGGTAAATAAGAGTTTTTATTTCCTATAAAATTAATTAAATCCTCGTTCATAGTTCTTATTACTCGCCGTTGTATTTACTTGCGATGGCGTTTATGTTTATTATTATAATAATAATTTTTTTTTTAATGTATTGCGAGTATTTTTTATCTTCCGGATTTATTGGTATGCCCTCGTACGTATGTGACGGAATGGACCCTGCAAACCACGGCTACCCGCTTGAGACAAATATTCCAATACAACTATTTCTTTAAACTCTTGAGTTATTTGAATGAGTGCGAAGGAGAAAACATTATTGTCAATAGTGACAACAGAAAATCCCAAAAAGGGTAATAAAAAAACGATTGTAGATGCATGTCATTCGTGATCGTACTATCGTAAAGGAGGCTCGTACAACAAGAAGGTAAGTGAATGATTTTTTTTAAATAATTTGCAAATAATTACTTCATTTGTTTTTATAGCATTGGAATTAGCAGCTGCAGCAATATCATCAGACGCAGCAAATTTAAATTGTTAAGTAAGTATGTGAAAAAAGGGTGTGTTGTTTGAAATTGGATTGCGCAGTTCAACATAATACGCAAAAATAATTACATATGTACATAAGTATGTATTTTATGCGTTTAACGCGGCCTGCACAATCCAATATAATATGTGAAAACAAATGTTTGCCTTATATTTTAAATAATCAGTTAATATTATTCTTTTATTTCAGATATTATTATAATTTAATTTAATTATTCTTTCTTTTCAGATTTTATCACTATTTTTATTTAATTAATATTGGCTTTCAGAGTAAATTCTATTTGTATTTAATATATTTTATCCTTTCAGATAATATTAATCTTTTTTTTTCAGATATTATTATCATTTTATACAATTAATCTTTCTTCAATGTAATTATTATTTATTTTCAGGTATTAATAATCTTTATTTTATTTTCAGGTACTTATCTTTTATAATATTTTTCCACTCTTTTATTTTCAGGTTTTAATAAACTTTATTTTATTTACAGGAATTTGTGTTTTATAATATTTTTCCACTCTTTTATTTTCAGGTTTTAAAAATTCTTTTCTTTATTTAATCTTTTTTTCAGATATTAAATATTTTTTAAATTAAATATATTTTTATTTATATAAATTATAATAAATTTTATGTAAAAATGTAAAAAATAAAATAAAATAAAAATTTTAAAAATTAAAAAGTTTTCTTTTAAATTTTAAAAGTAGGAATCAAAAAATGCAACCATAGCAGGACAGATATACTTTTTTATATGACACTGCTGAATGAGCGCAACAAAGATGTATGATCACATGTATACGTACGTGACTGGGTAAAATATCTGCCAGGCTTAAGAAACATTCTATATGTTTACCACCATGTTACCCGCTAATTAAGGTAAATGCTCCCAATTACGGCATATTAAGGTAGATTGATGAATATACGCATATTATACAAGAATTATAAACAAATCGTAAATAAAGCTTTTATTTTTAATATTAACTTTTTAAATGATAGAATTTTTGTACCGTTTTTTTGTTATTAATGCTTTTCTGAAACACTCAATTGGCGACAATTCCGTTCTAAAATTTTGTCAAAATCCTAATTCCGTGCTAAAGTGATCCTTATTCCGTGCTACATTAGAAAAGGTTCTTATTTCAACTATTCCTAGCAATTTTTTAGTAAAACTTACACAGTTTATACGTGGAACACAACGAAACATTTTTATTCACATAAATCACATAGAAAATTACTTAGTTAGATAAAATAAAATAACTTCAAATATTTTAATGACATTATTTGTCAACTATGCATTTGATGCGATATATAAACATAAAATAATAAGTATTTAGTTAGTAAAACTGTATACATTCAATTACTTGTACGTGAAATAAAATAATTTCAATTACATTAATGTACATAAAGTCAGTTCAATATTAAATTTTAGTTTATTACATATCAGGTATTGAAAATATTTATAGGCTGAGGTAAATTAATTTTTTTAACTACTTCATCGGCGTCGTATTCTAAAATATCTTCTTTTCCTGGCCAATGCCAGTTAGATCCACTCATTGTCATGGTTTTGATTTGAAATTTTTCTGGATTCCCATTAGTAACTTTTAACACCTGCTCAGGAAATTTCTCGCCCTCATACCTTACTACAACATAGTCTCCTGGATTAAAACTATTATTAATGTTCCGTTTTGCTTTCACCTTTGAACCTTGCTTTTCTTTCTTTTTTAAAATTATCTTTTCTTTCTTCATCCAAGCGTCGCTGATACTCAATGTATTCAGAAGCAATGGCGACAGTTGGGGTTAATTTTTTCTTGACAAATTTTTTGTTCGGGTTCACTGGTTGGGGCTCTGGCCAGAAAAGAGCATTTTTGAAAGGCGTTGGAAATTCAGACTTTTTTTTATTTCTATTGCATTAACTGTGCTTTTTGGTGGAGTTCTCGAATTAATATTAACCACGTCTACATTGTCATTCGCCTCCCTAGGGGGCAACTGAGGTCTTGGTGGATGGTTGACAGTTGTTGGGATATCTTCGAAGTTAATGGCTTGAGATACTGGGCAGGGTATACTGTCCAATATATGTACTACTTCACGCTGCTTGGACTTCACGGCTCAAGATGGAGTTGAGCTGCTCAAATTATGTTTGTTAACTAATTCTTCATTGAAATCTATGAAATCAATACTCATGTTTTCGATATCCAATAAACAGTCGTTGTTAGCTAAAATACTCGTAATATTAAGATCTGAAATAGAAATACTTGCAATGCAGCTGCTTGTTTGCTCATTCTTAACACTTCTCCAAAAGTAAAATAAGTTTTCGTCTTTAACATCACCCTTCCAAGTTCCGCTGCACTCAATAAACAGTTTAAGCTTTTCAGCCGGCAACCTTTTCTCAAAACTTTGTAAAAATTCTTCGGAATTATTTTTAATTTAGTTCCTTAACCAAGTTAGTAACGCAGTTTACAAGTTGATATTTTGTTACTGGAAAGGCTATTTCCGCCAGATAACAAACCCATTTGACAATAAAACTTTCTTCTTCTGTCGTTAGCACAGCTGCCCAGGATGCTTTTTGAATACTTGTATTTAATTTTGTCCAGTAGAGTTTGCTTCGGAGCACGATATACCTTTGAAGCCTTGTAACATGTCATCTGATTGCTTTTTATTGCTTCAAGAGCTAAATTTAATGATTCCTGTGTATATTTTGGCATGATGGCGGCACTCAAATTTCTGTTAAAATGAATCGAAACGTAATTAGAAAAACACCGTTCCCAACTGCGGCCTATAGAACGGAATTAGGCACAAAATTAAAAACTGAAGCCTATTTTCGTGCTACATGTTTTTATAAATATTAAGCAGGGAGTTCCCGAAATATTTGATGTAAACTGTTTTGTAACTAATTTAAATTCCACCAATGAATAATCATCGCAAATAAAGTCATGTTAATCCAATAACATAGCTTTGAAAAAGTAAGCCTCTGAATTTTGTTTACTTATTTTAAGCTCATTTATGAAATTTCATTCGCAAAAAATAAGCTTTTTCTTAAAAAAACGATAGGACGGAAATTGATCTTTAAACAATTTATTGAGTTTACTTTAAGCTAAGAATTTAAATATATATTAAAACTCAATTTTCAACCCCAAAACAAAGTAAAACGAAATATGATATATGTTCCTAATTCCGTTTCATAGCACGTAGATCGGTACAGGTGAAATTTCAATGTCCAAATTCCGTTCTAACTTTGCATTTAACATTTTTATGAGTTTATTATATAAAATTCATATTAAAACATATATTTCGGTAAAATATGCTATAATGTACAAACATTTTAGTATATAAATATATATATGCACTTACCCAATTATAATATCAGTCTTAAACAATTTTTACACAACTCTTAGCACTTTTCACAACAAAACTTGTTAATTATCACCATCGGCTAGGCAACTGCTTCCAGCCAACTAACATATGCGAATTTAATATGAAATAAAATGATTTATGGTTTGACATTTTTCAAATGTAAAGTTGAATATATTTTTGACAATTTAAAATAACTGTCCTTTGAATGATGGGTAGCATTGACTTATTTTGTTTTTTTAAAAAACTTGTAAACGAAATAGCACGGGATTAGGTATAACTTACGTTATCTGGTGTTTTACCCGCTCATGGTTGGCAGGGGATCAATACCATTTTTAGAATAGTATGTGTGTGCGTAATTATGTACATGTACTTATGTTTAAGTGTTATTTGCACTTCTCTTGTTCTTTTTCACAAAGAGAGAGGGATTTTATTAAAATCTGTTTGCCTATTAGGACTTTGAATATATCGGGTGATTTTTTTGAGGTTAGGATTTTCATGCATTAGTATTTGACAGATCACGTGGGATTTCAGACATGGTGTCAAAGAGAAAGATGCTCAGTATGCTTTGACATTTCATCATGAATAGACTTACTAACGAGCAACGCTTGCAAATCATTGAATTTTATTACCAAAATCAGTGTTCGGTTCGAAATGTGTTTCGCGCTTTACGTCCGATTTATGGTCTACATAATCGACCAAGTGAGCAAACAATTAATGCGATTGTGACCAAGTTTCGCACTCAGTTTGCACTTTATTGGACATTAAACCAACCACACGAATGCGTACAGTGCGTACAGAAGAGAATATTGCGTCTGTTTCTGAGAGTGTGGCTGAAGACCGTGAAATGTCGATTCGTCGCCGTTCGCAGCAATTGGGTTTGTGTTATTCGACCACATGGAAAATTTTACGCAAAGATCTTGGTGTAAAACCGTATAAAATACAGCTCGTGCAAGAACTGAAGCCGAACGATCTGCCACAACGTCGAATTTTCAGTGAATGGGCCCTAGAAAAGTTGGCAGAAAATCCGCTTTTTTATCGACAAATTTTGTTCAGCGATGAGGCTCATTTCTGGTTGAATGGCTACGTAAATAAGCAAAATTGCCACATTTGGGGTGAAGAGCAACCAGAAGCCGTTCAAGAACTGCCCATGCATCCCGAAAAATGCACTGTTTGGTGTGGTTTGTACGCTGGTGGAATCATTGGACCGTATTTTTTCAAAGATGCTGTTGGACGCAACGTTACGGTGAATGGCGATCGCTATCGTTCGATGCTAACAAACTTTTTGTTGCCAAAAATGGAAGAACTGAACTTGGTTGACATGTGGTTTACATGTGGGCGCTACATGCCACACAGCTCGCGATTCTATGGCCATTTTGAGGGAAAACTTCGGAGAACAATTCATCTCAAGAAATGGACCCGTAAGTTGGCCACCAAGATCATGCGATTTAACGCCTTTAGACTATTTTTTGTGGGGCTACGTCAAGTCTAAAGTCTACAGAAATAAGCCAGCAACTATTCCAGCTTTGGAAGACAACATTTCCGAAGAAATTCGGGCTATTCCGGCCGAAATGCTCGAAAAAGTTGCCCAAAATTGGACTTGCCGAATGGACCACCTAAGACGCAGCCGCGGTCAACATTTAAATGAAATTATCTTCAAAAAGTAAATGTCATGAACCAATCTAACGTTTCAAATAAAGAACCGATGAGATTTTGCAAATTTTATGCGTTTTTTTTTAAAAAAAAGTTATCAAGCTCTTAAAAAATCACCCGATATATGTATGTAGCATAAATATGTATTATAGAAATATAAATATATATTATATTTGATATGTGTTTTTGCACCGAGTTTGGTAGAAAGTGCAGATTTTTCTATGGATTCTGGATCCATTTCTGTGTGGTGAAAACCTATGGCTTAGTCTGACTATAAAGTACAGGCTTTTCCCCAGTTTTCCAAGTATTTCATCCATGTTGGGCATAGGATATCATACAAAAGAGGCCGGTTTTACTGTTTTAAAGTAATACCGCGACTAAACTTCGTGTAACGAATAAAAAAAATAAAATAAAACATTAATTTCAATTATAGTGTATGGCTAAATGAGTATCAGCCTTCCCACATCTGACCGTCAACACCATCCGAAACATCTTTATACGCAACATTGGTACGCCACACTCACCACATCATCATTTGTTACTCTCATTCTACACCACGTTCTAACACCCACCCAATGACATCACACACTCATCACTCAAGAGAGCAGCACCAACACCTACATATGCCATTAGCCAAACCAAAATAACAAAAGACAGACAACATGTTCGAAAATCACTCTGGCGCTACGACATCATCTACGCAAAGTATTAAAAAAAATACAAGGGAAAGTGACCGAAAACTTAACCAAAAAAAAATAATAATAATTAAATCCGTATTTCACATATTCAAATACAAAACAGTACACAAGTGAAAGAAAATATATACATATACAAAATTCAATTAGGAACCAAAAAAAAAAGAGTATACAGCAGTACAAAGTGCTTGTTACACAAAAGCACAAAATAGAGAATATAATAATAAATAAAAAAGTCTTGCGCTATTTTTATTGAATTTTTTTTTATGGAAATTGAAATGAATTTTTGATGACTCATGCCCAGCTCTTGACCGATGCTACGGCTGCTACTATGCCGGTCTCTTTCGACCAATTCAGCGATTTTATCTTAATTTTCGACGACAGGCCTTCCGGAGCGTGGCGCATCTTCGACCACTCTACACCAGAATGAAAACGTTGAAACCATCGTTGTGCGGTGGAAATGGAAACTGTATCGGGTCCATAAACTGCACAAATTTTATTAGCGGCTTGAGATATGGCATATTTTCTCTTTATTTTGCTCCATGTTTGCGACGCTATAACTCACGAACGACTTAAAAGAAACAATCAATCAAACACTTGTTAGCGCGTGAAATGAGCTTTCCAAAAAGGTATAGCATGACCCGATGCGACGAATAAAACTAGAACTACGCGCTTTCAGCGCCAACTAGCGAAAATACCGCAAGACTTTTTTGTGACTGATTGTGACGCACCTATCGAATACAAGGGCAGAATGCTTGATTCTACGAATTCCTTTGAGTTCTAACGATTTCCCATTTCAGTTCAAACGTCTTTCGTTTCCAGTGAAAATTGCATTTGAGATGACAATCAACAGGTCCTAAAGATAGTCGCATAGTGTGAGGCATAAATTTGGAAATGCTATGTTTTCACACGGCCGTGGCGTGCTCCCGAGTTGGAAAACCATCTTTTCTGTACACCGGAACAGAAACCAAAAAATGTTGTTTATCAATCTGCGTTACATTGAAAAAAAAAAACAAAAATGAAATAATAAATTTAACTTTCTTTTCATTTCAAACATAATTTCTCGCAGGACAACGGCTGCGGGGTCAGCTAGTACGGTTAAGTAAAAAAACAAAAAACAAAATTGGTATTATATCGCCTACGTATGCTTACCATAAACAACCAAAAAGATAATATTAGCCGTGTTTTATTTGACCATCACAAGCATGCGGACAAGAACAATCAACTGATATACAATTTAGTTTGAAATTTCAAATTTTTAAACGGAGTATTAATATGCTATACAAATATATTTATTTTAGTTATTTGAGGTCTAGAATACAAAAAACTGAAAAGAAGTGTTCATATTTGTCTTAATTTTAATTTAATACTTATCCAAAATTTTGTGATTTTGGTTTGTTTACATTTTCATCTGTCAAACTGAGGTTTCTCGCGTTCCCACTACTTTTTTTGGGAAAAGCGTTGCTATTGTGAATGAAAACAAACGATGAACTGGCAATGCCTCTAGTTCAATATACAAGCTAGATTATGACAAGCCAAAATAATTATGTTGGCTAAGTTTTCCATACAAAAAAAGGCTAATAGCTTAAATTGCTGGTCAAATAAAACACGCCTATTATCTCAGTATTCAAGTATTTACTTATGAATTTTCAGGCAATACTCCTTCTCTATCTTAAAGCAGTAAGCTGGATTGCTCAAAGTAAGCAATGGGCGCAAAAAAAAAATTCAAAAATTCTAAAAAAAATATTAAAGAGAGAGAGAGTATAAACATTCATATATATAGTACATACATTTATATAAATATCACTGTTAACTCAGTTAACCCCAGCGTGACCATATGGTCACGCAAGAAGTAGTAGTTGAATTTAAAACAAGTAAGGAAGGGCTATGTTCGGGTGTCACCGAACATTTTATACTCTCGCATGGTAAAGTGATAATCGAGATTTCATTATCCGTCATTTACATATTTTTCAAATACCATATTTGTGTAAAGTTTTATTTCGCTATCATCATTGGTTCCTAATGTACAGTGGCTCAAACGCATAATTGGACACTAAGTATAAGATTATTCAAAAGCCGATATTTCTCTTCAATGAGAAAATTTCCAAAAAGTTTTGATGCAGAATTGTAGATTATAAAAAGACTTTTAAAAAATTTATAATACTTATGATCACTTATTAAAAAACTTTTTTGTAATTAAAAAAGAAACCAAAATAAACAAAATTCTTGTCAAACGTATAATTGGACATTCATATATAAAATAAAAGTTTTAATACTTGGAAGCGAAACCTTTTGCTTTTATTACTGCTTCTAAACGTCGGGGCATAGACTGCACGAGATTGGAGCAAAATTCTGGAGTTATGCTCTTCCACTCACGTTTGATTCCCTGCTTCAACTGCTCTATTGTGTTGAAAGTGGATCGATAGAGCTTTCGGGCAAGTTCTTCCCAAACATGATCAATAATGTTAAGATCTGGCGACTGTGCAGATGTTTGTAACAGTGTTGGACAATTGTGAATGAGCCACATTTTCGCTACGTGTGAAGTATGCTTTGGATCGTTGTCCTGATAGAAAGCAAATTGGTCCAATATCTTCAATTTATCCGCACTTAGCTTCACATTTTGTTTCAAAATGTCCAAATATTGGAATCGATTCATTTTACCTTCTATAAAATGAATGTTCCCTACTCCTGCACTAGAAATACATCCCCACACCATTACCGAACCTCCCCCATGCTTAACCGTAGCCCGAGTGTTATTAGGCAAAAACTCAGTATTTGGCTTACGCCAGACGTACATCTTTCCATCTGATCCATGTAGGTTAAATTTACTCTCGTCAGTAAACAATACCTATAAAATATGTGATAAGATAAAAAATAATCAAGTTTAACAAGTTTTTGCATGTTAAAGTTCACCTTGTTCCAAAAGTGAGAATCTTTCAACAAATACTCCTTAAAAAATTTCACCAGTAAAATTTTATTCTTTTTACTGATATACGGTTTTTTCTGGAGAATACCATTGAAATTATTCTTCCTTAACACGTTAGGAATGGTCCCGGCACAAACCTCTAGTTTTAAATTCTTGTTGACCATATTTTTTAATTCTTTCGCCGTTGTAAATGGTTTTGTTTTTATTTCTCTCACAATCCAACGCTCATCATAGTCATTTAATTTCTTTCCTTGGCCAATACGACTTTTATTTTCTACTTGAAAATTTTTAACATACCGTTGAATGATAGCATGAACTGTGACGGGCATCGGTTAACAATTTCAGCGATATTACCCACAGATTTACCCTCTCCATATAATTTTATAATTGTAACGCCGCGTTTCCAAAGTGCCGTTTGCTTTTTTCGTTCATCCATTTCAATATTTGTCTGCACTTTGAACACTACACTTACATACTGATTTATCATTTGCCTTGGAATTAACATGAACTCACTCAGCAGAAAAAATAACGGATCCAAAAAACCGTTTTCAACAATAACTCGGCGTCTACACTATTCGTCCAATTATACGTTTGACGGGAATTTTGTTAGCTTTTGTTTCTTTTTTAATTTGAAAAAAAGTTTTTTGGTAAAAGATCATAAGTATTCTACATTTTTAAAAGGTGTTTTCATAATCTACAATTCTGCATCAAAACTTTTTGGAAATTTTCTCATTGAAGAGAAATATCGGCTTTTTAATAATTTTATACTTAGTGTCCAATTATGCGTTTGAGCCACTGTATATATTATACAGAGAAGGCATCAGATGTAATTCAAAATAGCGTTATATTGGAAGAAGGCGTGGTTGTGAACCGATTTCACCCATATTTTTTGCATGTCATCAGGGTGTTAAGAAAATAGTATATACCGAATTTCATTGAAATCGGTCTAGTAGTTCCCGAGACATGGTTTTTGGTCCATAAGTGCGCGACGCCATGCCTATTTTCAATTTAACCCTGCATAACCAATCATATTTTTTATGCGTTATAACCAATGTTAGTCGATTCGACTAATGTACCCTAAAAATCGATTCTATGGAACCGGTTCTTCATTAAATATTATAAAAGATATCAAAAGAAGAAAATAATACCGTTTTTTGTTTTTAAAAATAAAAAATCATTCATATTTAGTTTATTTTTGATTAAGTTTGGTATAAAATTACTTGCTACTCTTATTCAGTCTTAGTAGTATAATATGGTACTTACAAAAAAAAAAAAAAAAAATAGAACATAACTTAAAAACATAAAAGGCTTTCTGCCGTTATAAAATGAAAGCATTACTTTAAGTAACTAAACTAGAAAAAAACTTTTAAATCATTATTTTGCACAGAAGGCACAAAGCTCAACTTTGTGCTCACCACAGCAAAGTACCGCCGCATTTTGTGCATACTGTCTTCGTCATGCGGTGTTTTTGATATGGGCAGAAGGCGCAAATTTTTCTTTTGGTGTTTTTTTTTGGAGCAGCATTCTCTGTGTTGGTCTCCTCGACTTGTGTCGATAAAATATTTTGTATGTTTTCGCGTACACATGACTTAAGAGTAGGAGTCCTCAAGCGCTCTTCCATGAATGGTGTGACTAGAGATGAATGAAGTTGCTTCATGAAATCACGACGAGAAAGGGGTTTTTTCTTTTCGCTTATCATATTGTGCGTGTAGATCACATAGCTGTTAACAAATGCAATATTTAATATGCCAAAAAATAGGCACATTGGCCATCTCTTTGTTTTTCGTGAGCACGACATAACACTACACATCTGGTCAAGAGTGTCAACGCCACCCTTTGTTTTATTATAAAACTCGACCAAATTTGGCTTATCACTTAGTGGATTAATTGCCCCTTCTTCATCACAAGAGACAGCAAGTACACAATCTTATTAGGTTTTGCCATGTACGAAAGCAGTGTTAGCTTGTTATCGTAGCAGAACATATCGGTGCCAGTTTTTCTTCCTTTTTGCAGTTTCATTTCCTGCGGAATTTCTGCTTTGTTTGCACGCAAGGTACCAACTAATGTGAGCTTGTACGGCTCTTGTAACAGCGACTTTGCGAGCGGAACTGACGTGAACCAATTGTCCATCGTAATATTTCGATTGGAGCCGTGAACAGTTTTCGTAATTTCTTTTACGCAATACTCACCAAGAGGAATATTACTACAGTTGGTACCCTTTCCTAAATAAGGCATTGCATCCACTACATAATATGTTCCACTATCGCAGAGAACTATGATCTTTAGCCCATATTTAGCTGGTTTGTTTGGGATGTACATTCGGAACAGGCATCTTCCACGAAATGCTAAAAGCTGCTCATCAATCGTGAGATAGAGCCCGGGGTTATAGTTCTCTTGACATTTTTGCATAAACATTTCCCAAACATCTCTTATAGGAGCCAATCTGTCATTAAGACGTAAAGTTCTTTGAGACCTATCGTCAAAACGCAAACACGCCATCAAGAAAGTAAATCGGGAGCGGCTCATTGTTGCTATGTATCTAGTGCCAGAATATTCTGAGTTAAATAGTTCATGAGAAGTCAAATGGTTATCTTTCATAGCAGCGCTTAAGGCCAAAATTCCAGTAAGAGCCTCAATCTCTTTTTTATCAACTGGATTTTCAGTGGCATACTCTGCATTTGCGCTCTGTTTTCTTTTTTCAATTTCAATATTGGTATAGCGAACCACCGTGTCTATAATTTCATCAGTAAAGAAAAGCTTGAACACTTCTAAAGGTTCAGTAATACCCTTAGCCTGTCTTGTTGGGCACCTAGCCTGATGCACTATATTTCCCGCTGAACGATGCCGTCTTCCTTTGCTTGTCGTCCATTTGTGTTTATTCTTCCCACGTAAAATATTTTTTGAAAAAGGTATAATATTTTTGTGAGTCGGTTGAGTAGGACTTTTACTGCTTTATTCATCGCTGCCTTCCAGATTGTGATCACTGCCTTCATAACCATCACTATCTACTGCTTCATCTGACGAACTTCCCTGCATCATCTCTTCGGATGGACTTGATGAGTACTCGCTTTCGGAAGCACTGAAATCTTCTTCTTCATCATCGGAAAGATCCAAAATTCTCTCAATTTCATCGTCATATATTCTATGTGCAGCCATATTACTCGCTAAAAAAAGTTGCACTAAACCCAATGTTAGTCGTAACCCTGTAGTTCGGTACCATCGGGGAAGAGCTAACGATATGACTAATTCCTAATTATTAGAACCGGTTCCAGGTTCGCAATGTTATTTAACTAACGACTTTTACATTGCAATGTCCTACGAGGGTAATCGAGCGGTGCGACGCTGCATTACCAGTCATTGGTGAAATGACTAGTTCCAAAATCGTAAGTGAATCGCTAATACAGAATCGCTAGCGTTTTCATTAATTCAAAATGGCTAGTGATTTGACTGATTCCAAATCGTTAGTGATTTCGATAATTCGAAATTACAGGTGGTTTGACTGATTCAAAATCGTTAGCGATTTCATTAATTCTAACTTGCTAGCGATTCTACTGGTTCAATTTTACGAAAATAAAAGACATTTTTATGAAATTCAAAGCAATAGATTTATTAAATTCAATTATATATATGTATTTTTTAATTTATTTTCTTACTTAGTAGTTTTAAAATATGTATTATCTTGCATTATATTGTTATTTATTAATAATTTATTTTCTTTATTTACTAAATGATTTTTTTTTATTACGCGTTTTTTTGACGCTGAAGGGCTTGGCGCAGTTGATTCTCTGGCGATCCAGCGTCTATCCCGGTAGGAATGGACTCTAAAATAATTAAAATGTATTTGTTATTACCTGTTTTAATTAAAAAGCTTGTCCTGTTCTTACCAATAAGGACGTCGAAAAAATTTGTAAAGCCTTTGAGCGAATCTTTGCCCAACACTCCATCAATATTGTACTGCATGGCCAATTCGTCTGTTATAATATTCTTCAGGTTTTTCACCACTCCAGAACCCTGGAGAATTTGAGTCATACATTTGATCTGCAAGAAAGTAAAGGGTTGAAACGGTAAAAATAAAAAAAAAATCGAAATTTACTGAAACGTATTTTAAATAAGGAAATCGAAAGAAAAAATATTTCTTACGTAGTTCTTCTTTCCGCGAACTTCTATATTTTCATTAATTCGGCCCAAATCTGTTTTGTTTTTAATTGGAAATTCTCTCATTATCGATGAGTCGTCGGTGCGTTCTTTCAGAAGCTGCTGAATGAGGACTTTCTGTTGCGCTACTTCTTCTAGGAGCACTTGGTACTGTGCATAAATTTGGCTCATGTTTCTTTCCATCAGTTCTAGAAATAAAAAATATATATGAATGAAAAGAGGAATATACTTGTTGGCAGCTTATACTTTACCTTCGAAGAAAGCCTTTAAAGCTTCCTTATCTTCGCATTTACATGCCTTTTCTGTATATACTTGATTGTAGCAAGTCTTTTTAATTCGTTTTGGGTTCGGTCTCCTACCTACAATTTTCTTAGCTACCTTCATTTGTTTTTATTTTTATTATTATAACTTCTTTATTATTATTATTTGTTTTATTTCACTTTCAAAATTTTTTAACGTTAATATTATATTGATTGATTATTATGGTATTAATGTATACCTTATAAATTACTTTACACTTCACTTTTTTATTTTTTTATTCGACTTTAATTTTTTCACTAACAACACTAAAATAAATTATTTTTATTTAAGGAATGTCTGTTCTTTATTGACCTTTTTCGACTGCTCTTCAACTACAATTGACACTCAAGATCTAAACAATTTAGTGTAAAAATGACAACGGCAGACTGAGCGATCGATCGAACTACAATTTCTGCGAATTTCTGCAGGAATAGTACGGGACACTAAATTTCTGTTGAATTTTGATCTGCTCGCACATTGTTGTTATTGCAATTTCATATGCGCATTGAGTTTCGCTTTTTAGGGGTGGGTTTTTTTCAGATTCGATGCCTCGTTGCATTACAAATCATTAGCGAAAAGACTAACTAGCGGTAATGCATGAAATCGCTAGTAGAATTCGCGCTCTGGTAATCGCTTGACACCAGCCGAACTACAGGGAACGACTACCTTACTTTTACAAACACATACATACCCTTAAGCTAATCCACACAACGTGACTGTGTTCATCGGCAGTAGCTTTGCAACTGAATCAACTGTCACAATATTAAATGAGAGGACGATAGATAAAAAGAAAAAAAAATTGCGAGAGCAAAAAGAAACAATGTTAGTCGAAACGACTAACATTGGTGAGCCAGGGTTAAAAAAAAGCCTGGGTGCAGCTTCCTTCTGCCATTTCTTCCGTTTCAGACGTTTTTCGGTTAACGCACTTTTTGTGATTTTCAACCTAATCTTTGTATGGGAGGCGGGCGAGGTTATTATCCGATTTCTTCCATTTTTGAACTGTATATGGAAATGCCTGAAGGAAACGACTCTATAGAGTTTGGTTGACATAGCTATAGTAGTTTCCGAGATATGTACAAAAAACTTAGTAGGGGGCGGGGCCACGCCCACTTTTCCAAAAAAAGTACGTCCAAATATGCCCCTCCCTAATGCGATTCTTTGTGCCAAATTTCACTTTAATATCTTTGTTTATGGCTTAGTTATGACACTATATAGGTTTTCGGTTTCCGCCATTTTGCGGGCGTAGCAGTTGGCCGATTTTGCCCATCTTCGAACTTAACCTTCTTATGGAGCCAAGAAATACGTGTACCAAGTCATGATATCTCAATTTTTACTCAAGTTACAGCTTGCACGGACGGACGGACAGACAGACATCCGGATTTCAACTCTACTCGTCACCCTGATCACTTTGGTATATATGTGGCAACACCATGATCTATTACTTTTAAGATGCAACCGTATGCTATCCTGATGTTGCCTTTAATCGTATCGTCGCTTTGCACTTACATTCGTTTTTGAAAAGGCAAGGCATCAAACACTGCAACTTTGAGTTTATGCCTTCTTCTGTAAAAACCCGTCAACGAGTAAGGATCACTACATTGTAAAAGCCTTTAATTGGTGACCCCGACGTGATCTGGCACCAGAGGTAATTCAGCGCCCAGATTAATCCGGTGTTCAACGTAATCCATCACCTGAAGGAGTCAACGCCTTAGTTCATCCAGTACTCCAGTGCTCAACGCGATCGCGATCCTGTGCCATCTTCCTTTTTCATCACGTGCATGTGCAAAGGCGTGAACGGTGCAGCTTAGATCATCGATTTCCCGGATTCCAGTGACGTGATGAATGATAGCATGGCCGTTTCAGGTGGAAGCAGCGGTGTCGAGTATATTTCAACCCAAAACGTTTCGCCCAGACTTCCGCTGCCCTCGATGTCAGAGGATAACATCGAGGCATATTTTTATTCGCTAGGTTTCTGGTTTGAAGCCTCGCGAGTTTTTGACGATTCAGTGAAATTTAACATTGCGTTAGCAAGTGTGCCTCTAGCAAAACTAATTGAAATGCGCACTATTATCGACGACACGCCTCTTACGGATAAATACGGGTATATTCGGCGGAAAATTATTGATATTTTCACCGAAAGCCAGCAGCGCCGCCTCCAACGGGTTTTAAAGGAGCTGCTGCTGGGCGTTCGTAGACCCAGCGAGTTGTACCACGGCCGCTGCACGCGCCGAGTTCGAATTACTAATAAACCTCGGCATTTGTCGCCCTTCAAAAAGCAGCTGGGCGAGCCCGCTCCCCCTCGTTCGGAAAGCTGACGGATCATGGAGACCCTACGGCGACTATAGGGCATTAAACACTATCACCATTCCAGACCGCTATCCGCTACCATTTCTGCAAGATTTCTCAACGGTTTTAGCAGGTAAGACAATCTTTTCTAAAATTGATCTGCAAAAAGCCTTCCACCAGGTGCCAATACACCCTGATGGCATCTGTAAAACAGCAATTACGACACCCTTCGGGTTATTTGAATTTACCCATATGACCTTCGGTTTGCGGAACGCTGCACAAACCTTTCAGCAACTAATCAATGAGGTGTTTAGAGGATTGGACTTCGCATTTACTTATTTATACGACGTTTGTATCGCATCCAAATCAACTGAAGAGCACCAGGAACATCTCCGAATGGCGTTTCGTCGATTACAAAATTACAAATTAAAGATTAATGTTTCAAAATCACAGTTTGGCGTTACGGAATTGGAGTTCCTTGGTCATTCGATCACTAAGGATGGTATAAGCCCGCTCCGCAGCCGCGTCGAAGCGATAACACACTTTAAGCTACCTATTGTACCAAAGGAGCTTAAACGCTTTCTCGCCACACTTAACTTCTACCGCAGATTTTTGCCCAATGCGTTACAGCATCAAAGTTCTCTTTTTGCGATGGTGCCCGGCAACAAGAAAAACGATAATCGCAACCTCATTTGGACAGAAGACGCCGTACGCCATTTTGAGGCCTGCAAAAACCAACTTGCGAACTGCGCTGTCCTAGCACACCCTCTACCCAACGCAGAGCTGTCGCTTTGGGTAGACGCATCCGACTTCGCCGCTGGGGCAGTTTTAAATCAAGTAGTCAACGGGGACCTCCAACCTCTTGGATTTTTTTCGCGCAAATTCTCTCCAGCAGAAACACGCTACAGTACCTACGATCGCGAACTCACCGCACTCTACTTTTCTATGCGCTACTTTCGTTACATGGTGGAAGGTCGACTCTGCCATGTGTATACCGACCACAAGCCGCTTACTTTTGCGTTTCGTCAGCAGTTACACAAAGCATCAGATCGCCAAGTCAGAGAGTTGGACTTCATTTCTCAAATCACAACTGATATTCGGCATGTTAAAGGGGAAGAGAATGTCGCAGCCGATTTACTTACTTTCGCGGATACAGTCAATCACGGCTGCTACTATCAATTACGATGCACTTGCGGATGATCAACAAAAAGATAACGAATTGCAGTCATACTTATCCGGTAAAGTTCATCATTCACTGAAACTTAAAAGTTTTCCATTACCTTTCAGCATCAAGAAAGTGGTTTGTGATGTGTCTACAGGTCGATTTCGTCCCTTTGTAACATCGAAATTTCGTCAAGTATTTCTGCAATCTACGCACAACCTATCACACCCTGGCACACGAGCCACCGTCGGGCTCATGGTGGAGCGATTTGTGTGGCCAGGAATTCAACGTGACAGCAGGGCTTATGCAAAAACTTGTTTACAATGTCAGCGAAACAAGGTCATCCGACACAATTCGAGTATTCTGCAACGTCGAAGCATGCCCAATCAACGTTTTGGACACTTGCACATCGACATCGTTGAACCGTTTCCACTGTCCGAGGGCAACAGGTACTGCCTAACTGTGATCGACCGCTTTACCCGATGGCCAGAGGCATTCCCTGTTCCGAACATGACAGCACCGATCGTGGCTAGGGCTTTGTTAAACGGCTGGATCGCACGCTTTGGAGTGCCTTCGGATATTACGTCGGACCTCGGCCGACAATTTGAGAGCGCCCTGTTTCAGCAGCTACTCCAATGGCTCTGCGTTCCGCACTTGAGGACAACTGCGTACCACCCACAAGGTAACGGACTTGTAGAACGGTGGCATCGAACACTTAAATCTGCCATAATCTGCCACAAGGTAGACCAATGGAAAACATATCTGCCGCTTAACCTGCTAGGTTTTCGCTCTACCTTCAAAGTCGACATTGGCTGTACGCCCGCAGAGCTGGTGTATGGTACACCGCTACGACTTCCTTCGGACTTCTTCATCGAGCAGCGTGGACCAGCCAACAAATTATGCAGGATATTCGCCCAGTAGATACAGCCTGGCACACTACAAAGACACCATTTGTTCACAGTGGCCTCAAGACATGCGAGCACGTCTTCATTCCAGATGATTCTGTTAAACCATCGTTGTCACCACCGTACGGAGGTCCATACAAGGTCGTCCAGCGCACACCAAAATATTTCATAGTTGAGGTTAACGCAGGCAAAACCAAAGTTTCTGTTGACCGCTTGAAGCCAGCTTTCATCACACCTCCAACGACTCACTAGGAGGGGAGTACTGTGGCAACACCATGATCTATTACTTTTAAAATGCAACCGTATGCTATCCTGATGTTGCCTTTAATCGTATCGTCGCTTTGCACTTACATTCGTTTTTGAAAAGGCAAGGCATCAAACACTGCAACTTTGAGTTTATGCCTTCTTTTGTAAAAACCCGTCAACGAGTAAGGATCACTACATTGTAAAAGCCTTTATATATAACCTTATATCTGACTCTTTTAGTTTTAGGACTTACAAATAACCGTTATGGGAACAAAACTATAATACTCTCCTTAGTAACTTTGTTGCGAGAGTATAAATATATGACAACTATATTTTGTAAAAAAATAAAATGTTCTTTTTGACCATTAACGGTATTTTTTCCTGGTGTGAGCATATGGTCACGATGGGCTAGATTAAACGCTCATTTTATGTAACGTAATTTTCGTTCAAATGAATTGAAAACTTTATAATTCGTGTTGAATTCTTTCCAAATTTTCAAAAGTTTAAACACACAAGAGGTTATTTACTATCTAAATGACTTTTGTGATAGCGATGAAGAAGATTCGCCGGCTGCTCTATATATCTTACCTCCGGACAACGAAAATGGTGCAATCAGTGGAGAAGATGATGGTGATGAAGACGACGTGGGTAAGCCAGAGGATATATGTGTTGGTCAATTGAAGGCACCTTGTGAGTTAGTGATGAGCAGTGGTAAAAGAGTTTTAACGATTGATGATGAGGAGGATGATGAGGAGGATGACTTGGAAGTTGCTGATTCTGTGTTGATCGACATATTAGAAAACTCTACTCAGAACTTGCAAACTAATTTGTTAGAGGAACAGGGCGAAATGTCAATAGAACCGTCCTCATCACAACCTGAAACGTATGTCAGCGGCTTACGAAAAGTGAAACCTACACCGTCTTCAGTGCCACCGCCACTGTTACGTAAGAAATCACATTTTACGTGGGTAGATAACTCAGACGGATTGATCCCCATTTTCCCTTCACGAAATTTTGAAAACTGTAAGGTGAAGCCTCATGAGCAACTTGAAAAGTTTTTTGACGATGCACTCATAGAGCACATTATAAACGAATCGCGAAGAAAAATCAAATCCTCAAATTACCAGTGCGGAGCTTAAAGTTTTCATAGCCATCTTGTTGGTCAGTGGATACAATGGTCGAAGTACGTTCAGGTCATTTTGGAGCGTTGACAATGACATGCGCAATGAGATGGTTTACTTAGCTATGCGTAGAAATCGATTCGAGGAAATTTTAAGATTCTTACACTTTGAGGATAGTTGTAAAAAAATAACTGACGGAGATAAGATGTGGAAACTGAGGTCCTTAACCGACCACTTAAAATCAAATATGCTGAAGCATTTCCATCCAGAACAACAGCTTTCATTTGACGAAAGCATGATATCATATTTTGGGCGTCACGGATGCAAGCAGTTCATCAAAGGAAAACCATTACGGTTCGGTTATAAAGTTTGGTCCTTGTGTACGATATCGGGATATTTAGTTAATTTTGAAATTTATCAAGGAAATAATCCTCGTGCCAATAGTACCTACGAGCAAACATTTGGAAAATGCGCAGCTCCACTGCTGAATATGATAGACGATTTTACACCAGCGGTTCAGAATCTACCATTTTCCTTCTATTTTGACAATCTTTTCACCAGTGTTCCTCTGTTAGTTTACTTGAAAGCTCGAGGATATACCGCAACAGGTACGATCCGGGAAAATCGGCTGCCAAAAAGTTGCCCGATTGAACATAAAAAAATATTGAAAAATAAGGAGCGTGGTCATATTGAGTCTACAAAATTGAAAGAAGCTAATATTTTTCTCACAAAATGGAATGATAACGCAGTTGTTAGCATCGCTTCGACTACGTATGGCGCAAACCCGGTAACAAATGCAGTTCGATACTCACAGAAGAAAAAATAATTTATTGATGTTCCACGGCCATTAGTTATCAGGGAGTACAATAACTAAGTTATATTAATATTGAATCTAACGCATATCTAAAACTTAAAAATAGTCCGTCATGATCACTATATGGTGTTTCGTATTTAACTCCGATCGTTGGGTTTATATGGCAGCTATATGCTATATTGAGCCGATCTGAACAATTTCTTCCGATGTTACATTATTTCTATGAACAATTACTCATACCAAATTTCGTGAAGATATATCGTCAACAGTGAAAGTTTTCCATACCAGCTCCAGATTCCGATCGTTCAGTTTGTATAGCAGCTATGTATATGCTGTAGTAAGAATACGTCCGTGAAATTAGCTTTAAGAACCGCGCCCGCTACATTCCAAAGGTGCTTGAACAAGATACTTCGAAAATTGAATAATAAACATTATATGCTTCACAAGAAATCGTTAAAAATTAAACATATATTTTATTTTATTTCATTCATTTTAAATATTTATTGAAAAAATATAAACAGAAAAAAATTATCCATCCAGGATTCTGTGCAAGGATATGGTACAGTTCTTATACCACCGCGCATATTGTACTTTTTTTATTTGTGAAATTCATTGAAACAACATTTCGTTTTGCTAAGACAAAGTGACACATTGCAAGTAGAGCACGGAGTTCTTCGTTGGTGTCCCTTCATGTTCCAGTACGCACATCTACGTAAAGTGGTTCTGCCTGGTTGGTGAGATGATGAGAATCTTTTTATACTCTCGCAACAAAGTTGCTAAGGAGAGTATTATAGTTTTGTTCACATAACGGTTGTTTGTAAGTCCTACAACTCAAAGAATCAGATATAGGGTTATATATACCAAACTGATCAGGGTGACGAGTAAAGTTGAAATCCGGATGTCTGTCTGTCCGTCCGTCTGTCCGTCCGTCCGTGCAAGCTGTAACTTGAGTAAAAATTGAGATATCATGATGAAACTTGGTACACGTATTTCTTGGCTCCATAAGAAGGTTATGTTCGAAGATGGGCAAAATCGGCCCACTGCCACGCCCACAAAATGGGGGAAACCGAAAACCTATAAGGTGCCATAACTAAGCCATAAATAAAGATATTTAAGTGAAATTTGGCACAAAGAATCGCATTAGGAAGGCGCATATTTGGACGTAAGTTTTTTGGAAAAGTGGGCGTGGCCCCGCTGCTACTAAGTTTTTTGTACATATCTCGGAAACTACTATAGCTATGTCAACGAAATTCTATAGAGTCGTTTCCTTCAGGCATTTCCATATACAGTTCAAAAATGGAAGAAATCGGATAATAACCACGCCCACCTCCCATCCAAAGGTTATGTTGAAAATCACTAAAAGTGCGTTAACCGACTAACAAAAAACGTCAGAAACACTAAATTTTACGGAAGAAATGGCAGAAGGAAGCTGCTCCGAGCCTTTTTTTAAAAATTTAAAATGGGCATGGCGTCGCCCACTTATGGACCAAAAACCATATCTCAGGAACTACTAGACCGATTACAATGAAATTCGGTATATAATATTCTCTTAACACCCTGATGACATGTACGAAATATGGTCACAAACACGCCTTCTTGTAATATAACGCTACTTTGAATTCCATCTGATGCCTTCTCTGTATAATATATAAATTAGGAAATGAAAATACAATTCAATACTCAAAGTACACAAATTGATCTAATCTAATTATTTTACAGCAAAATAAAAAAATTTGTAAATGACGGATAATGAAATCTCGATTATCACCTTATCATGCGAGAGTATAAAATGTTCGGTGACACCCGAACTTAGCCCTTCCTTACTTGTTAATTTTTGTTTTTCTTACTCCACTTGGGTGGGACAACCAGTTCATGGTTACTTGTTGGCTCAGGTAGAGGCACTTCGTCGTCATTTTCAAAAATTTCTTGCAAATTATCTGTTCGGCTGCAATCTTCATTGCGCTCTTTCTCGCTTGATCTTACACAACCAAAGACTTCCTGAATATATTGATCATCGAATACATCAACGGCGCCCACAATTGAAACAGTATCTGATGGAACTTCTGCTAAATCAATTTCCTCATCGATCGAATTCAATAAGTAGGAAATATCACAGTCCTTAAGTTTGTTAGCCATTATACATACGTTTACAATGCACGATGGTACAATTGTGTACACTTCAGGAAATGAAGAATTAATAACTTTATTGAATATCCATCCAGCATCCCTGTCAGTGTTCAAAGTGTACGGACGTGTTTTTTAAATTCGCCCCGTGATTCGTAAGCAAACAATAATAATAAATAAAAACAAACAAACAAATAAAAAACAGTGCACACAAACTTCTAATAATAAACATTAACAAATAGTGCACAAAACAAATATATAAAAACAAAAAACAAAACAAAAACAAACAATAATGAGTGCTTCGCAGCCTCAACCGCAAAACCGTAGGCATTCCTTAAATGCCTACTTCAGTTTTGTCGAGCCAACAAAAGTAACTCCTCGCAAAAACAAATGTAACTGCGATGATGAGTCATCGCAGCGATCAGATGTAAGAGAGACTAAGCAAGCGCGGTCAGCAGAAGCAGCAGTGAACAGCAATCGGGCAACAACAAATCCACTGACAGCAGCCACTATGCAGGTACCAGCAAGCACCCGGACAGCGAAGGAAAATAAAATGCAAGGTGAGAATGTACCAAGCAAAAAAGGGCCATCAGTTCAGACTGGTATTGATCACTACATTAATGTAAAAAGAAAATTGAGTCCTATTAAAACAGCGGTCAATACCAAAAAATTTCAAGCAAACACGCCAAACACCAAAAAGCCAGAAATTCTTAATGGCAACAGATTTGCCTTACTAAGCAAAGAGCTTACCGACGAAGCAAAGGGTACCACCACGGTCGTGAATGCCAAACCCTCCAATCTATTTGCGTGAGCGTAGCTCAAATGCGCTTGTTTCAAAATGAGCAATATAATAGGCACAAACAATTTCCACATTGTGCCCTTGAAAAAAGGTAACATAGATGAAACAAAAATTCAAACATACACTGAAAAAGGTTTCATGGAAATTGTAAAAACTCCTATCAAATAATAACAAGAATTACTACTCTTACCAACTGAAGAGCTCAAAAGGCCTAGTTGTTGTCATAAAAGGTATAGAGTTTTCGGTAGACTCTAACGACGTTAGAGAAGCACTAGAAGAAGGTGGTTTTAGCATTAAATCAGTAGTAAATATTTTTAACAGGAACAAAGTCCCACAACCAATGTTCAAAATAGAATTGATGCCAGATTCTAACAAATTAAAGAAAAATGAAATACACCCGATTTACAATTTAAAATATCTTCTCCATCGCAGAATCACCGTTGAGGAACCACACAAGAGAAATGGTCCAGTACAATGTACAAACTGCCAAGAGTATGGACACACGAAAGCATATTGCACTCTACGAAGTGTCTGTGTAGTATGTGGTGATCTACATCCAACTTCAAAATGTACTCTTAAAAAGAGGATTTAAATAAAAAATGCAGCAATTGTGGAGGAAACCACACTGCTAACTACAGGGGTTGCCCTGTATACAAAGATTTAAAATCGAAGTTGTCACAGGGCATCCAAGCACGTCGTAACCAAATGATGAATATTCCATCTATTGAAAATATTGAAATCCCCGTCCACATTTCAAAACCAGTTAATCCTAAAGACAATGCTACACAAGGAAGCTATGCAAACGTGGTGAAAGGCAATACTGCACAAATGCAATTGCCCCAAAACCAACCAAATGGAAGCGTTGAAACTATGATTTTCAACCTTACCCAATGTATGACACAATTTATGGCTTCAATGCAAAATATGATTCAAGAGATAATCAAATCACAAAACCAAATGTTGCAAACTTTTTTAAGTAAAAATGAGTGTATTGAACATTTGTTTATGGAATGCTAAGGTGTTAACCAACATAAATTGGAACTTATTAGATTTCTGGATGAAAATAGTATCGATGTAATGCTATTGTCAGAAACTCATCTTACGAACAAAAACAATTTCTTTATACCGGGATTTAGACTCTATGTTACAAACCACCCAGATGAAAAGGCACATGGAGGAACAGCAGTGTTGGTTAGAAAACGGTTAAATCACCACACATCAGAATCTTATGCAACAGCGCAATTACAAGCTACAACAATAACTATAAAAAATCGCTGCGGGGACTTAAATCTGACAGCCATGTACTGTCCACCTCGGTTTAAAATTACTGACATCCAATTCAAAGACTTTTTTGGAATACTAGGCCATAGATTTATAGCAGGTGGAGATTACAATGCAAAGCACACGTATTGTGGCTCACGGCTAATTAATCCGAAAGGACGACAGCTGTATCACACTATTATAAATAGGCACAATAACCTTGACATAATATCTCCTGGTAAGCCGACATATTGGCCTAGTGATCGTAAAAAAATACCAGATTTAATTGATTTTGCCGTAATCAAAAATATAGATAAATCGCTTATAACAGTTGATACATGTACTGATCTATCTTCTGATCACTCTCCTGTACTAATAAAGTTATGTGAACAACCCATATTCGTTAATCCAAAAGTGGGATTAACTTCTTATAAAACGAATTGGCTAAAATATAAAAAATACGTGAGTAGCCACATTAATGTTGAGTACAAAATAAATACAGGAAGAGATATTGACGAAAGCATAGAAGAACTCAATGATATAATAACTAAAGCAGCTGTCTTAGCAACACCAAACAAAAACTATAAGCCGCTTGGTGCCAGAAAAATTACTAACAGAGAAATAGAAAAGCTTGTAAACGAAAAAAAGGCGTGCAAGGCGTGAATGGCAGATAAATCGCTCCCCTTCCACTCAGCTTCAATTGAAATCAGCTGTACGTAAATTAAAAAAAGCGCTTAAACGTGAGGAAGAATCCTATACCGAAATGTATATAAAGAAGCTGTGTCCAAATTCAAGCAAGCAAAATTCTCTTTGGAAAGCCCAAAAGTTCCTGAAGCCACCAACTAACTCCAACATGCCTATACGAGACATGGGCGGAAATTGGGCTCGAAGTGACGAGGAAAAGGCTAATTGTTTTGCAAATCACCTAGAAAAGGTATTTCAACCAAATTGCCCAAAGAACAACTTCGAGTTGTCCAGCTTACCCAACACAGGTAACGAGTCACTCGAGTCTTTAAGACTTCACCTACTGAAATTATTAGAATAATAAAAGAACTTAAACCAAAAAAGTCACCAGGACACGATAATATTACCCCAAAAATGCTAATTGAGTTACCAAGTATTGCTGTAGAAGTGCTCTCTTTGCTCTTCAGTGCAATTCTTAATCTTGGATACTATCCTAATTCATGGAAAAAGTCGCAGATTATCTTGATAGATAAACCTGGGAAAGACTTAACACAGCCGTCTTCATACAGACCAATCAGTCTTCTACCCTGCCTTTCTAAAATATTTGAAAAAGTGTTACTATCAAAGATGTCTCCTTTCCTCCACGAAAATAATATGATACCAACGCACCAATTCGGGTTTCGTGAAAAACATAGCACGATAGAGTAAGTAAATTACTAACGAAATAAGAAAAGCATTTGAGCACAGAGAGTACTGTTCATCTTTGTTTCTAGACGTGGCTCAGGCATTTGATAAGGTGTGGCATGAAGGCCTTTTGTATAAGATTAAAAACATTCTACCTTTAGAATTGTATAAAACATTGGAGTCTTATTTAAAAAATAGACAGTTTATGGTAAAAGTGGGAGATTTCATATCTGACGAACGACAGATAAGGGCTGGTGTACCCCAGGGCAGTGTTTTAGGCCCAACTCTATACATCATATATACTGCAGATCTTCCTACAGCTAATAATATATGGACCTCAACTTTTGCGGATGACACAGCTTTAGTGAGCCGTAATAAATGCCACATAATAGCATCAAGAATATTAGCCGAGCACTTAAGGTCTGTCGAAGAATGGCTTGCCAACTGGCGTATAAATGTGAATGAACAAAAATGCAAGCATGTTACGTTTTCACTAAGACCTAAAATATGCCCGGCAGTAAAAATGAACAATATTTTAGTACCCCAAGCCAACGAAGTAACTTATCTTGGTATTCATCTAGATAGAAGACTTACATGGAGAAAACACATATCTAGTAAAATAACTTGCATGAAGATAAGAGCTGCAAATTTAAATTGGCTTTTAAATAAAAACTCCAAACTTAGCCTAGACAACAAAGTGCTTTTATATAATGCGGTCATAAAGCCGATTTGGATGTATGGCATTCAACTGTGGGGTACGACCTGTGCAACTAATATTGATATAATACAAAGGTTCCAATCAAAAATGCTTAGAACAATCACGTGTTCACCATGGTACATGCGTAATGAAAATATCCATAAAGACCTAGGTATTTCTATGGTAAAGAAAGAAGTAGAAGACAGCAGAATTAAATATATATCTAAACTCCGAGATCACCCAAACCCTTTGGCTAATGCTTTGGTACATTCCTGCGATCAAACACAACTTAAAAGAAGAGATATGCCTGCGTACTAAGGAGCAACGTATCACAAAAACAGCTCAAACACTTGCTTGAGCTTGTCTAGTTTTTAAATAGATTTAAGATTTTATAACTTATTGTTAGGCTTTTAAAATAAATAGCAGATTCAATAAATAATAAGATATTGCAAAAAAAAAAAAATGTGCGAAATCTGCAGTATACCAAACTTGCCACGTGGCTTCATTGACAAAATATGATAAATGCGGGAAATACGTTTGTAGATTCTCTATTGCAAGACGTGGTATAATTTCTATACCACCGCCGGAAAGAGTTAACAGAAAAACCAATCAACTTATTCAAAAGACAAAATGACATTTGAAAGTGCTAAACAATTTCTTCTTGACCATTTCGTCTCAAGAACCATTGCAATGTACATTAAAAGTGATACCGATTTCGAAATGATCCAGGCATCTTATATGGAGATTATTAATACTTCTGATATTGAGGTGATTCGTAGCCTCATTCTGCTTTTTAAATAATATCGTTCGACTCTGATTTTAAGTTAGTTTAAGAAAATGTAAAACATATTGAAGACAATTTTTATAATTATTACAGTATATCGAGACTGGCAATCCTGCGTTGTGAGAGAGCAATCAACTGACTCGTTTCTACGGGAAAAATCCAAATCATGGGGAATTCTACGGTCTCGTACGGTAAATGGGACGGTAGAAGCGGTGTTGTCTGATCATTTACAATACGCTCTCATAAGATAGGTCGTATGTTCGCTCTTTCTGCTATAAGGCATGTGAGGGTGTTTGTTTTTATGAATGAGTCAACTTTACCTGTTGAAAGTACGCTTGTGTTGTTATGTAGTTAAGCTATCACAGTTGGTATAACTAACAAAATATACCAACATAAAAAGTTGTCGTAGCTAACAAAATATAGTACTATATCATAAATTCAATTCAGCAATATTCTGCTAATAAATAATATCATTGTTGCTCAATAAACAACACATTTTGTCGGCACTAAACCAGAGTGGAAGCCAAATTGAAGTTTGAAATGATTATTGCTTACGTTATCATAACTGAGTATATAGAAATAAGTACTAGTATGTAAGAATTCCTATATATATACATAAGTTTATAGTAAATAAGGAAAATTTTGTATAAAAAGGAAATTATTCAATAAGGTAACCGAGTTCAGCTTTACAATTCAAATAGCGTGTGTTTAAATGAGTTAAGCATCCACCCACTCTACCCGGGATAAAATGGTGCACCATAATAAAAACACTGTATACACGACATGATCACCAATCCACCACATCACGGAACACATTGGAAACGACCATAGTCGACGACATCACATTCGCACACAACACAACTCACCACACTTGCATATCAACCCACTCAACATGAAGGATGGCCCCTGAGCAGATTCAACAATTTTTCGATGAGAATACCAACGCAGAACACACGCACCGGCTGTCGCCTTTTTCGGAATTTTATACTCACCGCCCGCTTTTCGACATTCATTTGTATTAACAATACAATTTATAACATCAGAATGTGTAATTTCGTCAAATTCTTAAAATACGAATAAAAATCATTTTTATTTAAGAGCGTGTGCTCTACAGAAATTTTGTACTCTTTTAAATAGCGTGTTTCGATTGTACGGTGGCCGACACATAACTGGCGCCTGAGAATTCATTAATTTGAAGTTGCCTACACCGAAAGCTTACTATAAATAAGCAAACACAAAAATCGTCGCAAAACAAACGCAAATGGCAAATGCAAAAGAAACATCAAGATTTTCATTAAAATACTTATAAAGAGGGCAACTAAAAAAAAAATGTTTCCAAATCAACGCCTAAAGTGACATCACACACTCCCCAGTAGAGGACTAACGCTTCAAAAAGGATCCAGTGGACTGTCCGAAGAGAATGCAGAAGCTGTTACTTCTGTAAGCTTATTTTAAGTTTAGATAAAATTTATAACTACTCGATTTATAAAAATC
Source organism: Bactrocera tryoni (assembly GCF_016617805.1). NCBI lineage: Eukaryota > Metazoa > Arthropoda > Insecta > Diptera > Tephritidae > Bactrocera > Bactrocera tryoni. The sequence continues at coordinate 15,077,021 of NW_024395977.1, forward strand.
TTTAAAAATTGTTAAAAGCAATAAATATAGTCGGTCAAATAAAATTTTTGTAAATTACAATAAACCTAAGAAATGGAACAAATTCAGGAAGCCATTACACACCTTACAGGTACTGTTAATGCACAAATCGAACAATCCAAAATATTGAGCAATAAACCAGTTAAAAAGTAAAATTCGTCCTCACAACGAAAGTTCTATTTCAAATATTCTTATTCGCTTAACTGAGTCAGACTTAATAGAAATTAGTAGATTACCGGATAGCGTGGAGAATCTTCCAATATTTGAAGGAGATCTGATCCAATTCATATCCTTGATCCACAATGTCGTATCTGTTCAGGACCGCGAAGTAATTAGAACGAAGCCACTATATAGAGCTATCTTACGACAAATTAGGCAGTAAATTAAAAGACCTGCGGATACGGCCTTAATCTCATATAATATACTTAATGATGATTGAGGAAGAATCAAAAACTGATTGTTACTACATTATGTACACAAATGCGATCTTAGGACTTCAGAACACGAACTGGGATCCCAAAAACACTTCAGCGTAGAACAATTATGCGTAAGAAGCAATCACCAATTATCGGTGATAATAAACAAAATAAAGTGTCAGAATTATTCCAGAGAAACAAATAACGCTCTACTAGAAATCTATAGGAACCGAGCCCTTGATATATTTATCAGAAGCCTAATCGGCGAATTGTTCAGAATGCTAGTCATTCAACGACCCAACAACCTACCCGAAGCATACGCTTCCTGCCTTGAAATTCAAAATATTAACTTAAAAAATTATTCCATCTACGCAAAAAATGAAGGTAGCTCATATCAAATGCAAAAAAGCCAAATTAAACCAAAGCAAATATATGTACAAAGGGAATTAAACCCGGCCGAAAAAATTTTATTTATAATAAAAACATTCAAAATCAGGCACCGCCACCACCCAGACCAACCAATCGTAAATCACAAGTCCCGATGGAAGTGGTTCCTTCAATACATTCACGAAGATTAATCTATATGAATCGACCGAATAATACGCCTATGGAAAGGTCATCCAAGTTATAGACATGAGAGCTAATAAAACTTTGTCTCCGAAAAACTTTCAAAAAATTCAAAAAAATTTGAGTGTCCTTTTAAGGTTAACTCAGCCGCAGGTGCAGTAAATATAACCCATAAACTATGTGGTCCAATTTTCGGAAGTATATTTATTACCAATAATTTTGATTTCTTTTACACAAATTACACAATAACCCTAAAGGATGTGGTACTGCCACTAAAACCAAGTAAATAATATTCAAGAAACCCTCTATAAACATGAAGTTAAGGAAATCATAAATAAATATTCGGATCTTTTTGACCAGTCTCCGACAGTGGTACAATCTGCACAACGATATTAACAGAAATTAGAACAACAAGTGAAGAACCGATCTATTCAAAATCATATCCTTGCCCAACCAACTTACAGGGCGAAAGTAGAAAAACAAATAAAGGAACTTTTAAACAATGGTGTAATAAGGCCTTCAAAAAGTCGGTACAACTCCTTATTGTAGATTGTTCACAAAACCAGGTTCATTAGGAACAAAAAATTTACAGAGTATTTGTGGATTTTAAATGCCTAAAAGCAATAACAATACCTGATTCCTATCCAATACATGATATAAACAACACTCTCGCAGGCGAATGTAACTATTTTACCACACTGGTGTTCACGCTTTTGAACAAAGCAAATTTAAAAGTCAATCTGGAAAAATCGAAATTTTTTAGAACAGAAGTGAATTTCTTTGGTCATGTCGTTATGGAAGAAAGAATTTTGCCAGATCCTGAAAAAATGTCCGCTATTAAGAAAATTCCTGCACCTGCTAACCTTAAGGATTTACTTGTAAAAGTTTCCTGGGTTTAGCATCATATTATTGGAGATTTTTAAGACTTTGCAAAAATTGTCAAGCCACTAACCAGTTTAACTAGAGGTGAAAATGCTCAAATAAAAGTAATTAATCCAAACTGATACAGATTTCACTAACATTGGAAGGCTTTAAATCATTTAGTGATATAAAATACTTGCTAAGGTCTTCTGAAGTTCTGGTATTCCCAGACTTCAATAAACCTTTTATTCTGACGATAGATGCTTCCAATACTGCAATTGGAGCAGTCCTTTCAGGATAATCGGTCAAGACAGAGCCATATCTTACATATCTCGAAAACTCTATAAAATCAAGGAGAATTACTCCACAATAGAGAAAGAAATGCTCGCCGTAGTATGATACCTCGACAAATTAAAAACTCACCTTTATGGAGCTGAAGGAATAAAAATCCTTACTGATCACCAGCCACTGACGTTTGCACTAATCAACAGTAATGACAATCCCAAGTTAAAAAGGTGGAAAGCAATGATAGAAGAATATAATTATAAATTAATTTATTAACCAGGAACAAGTAAGGAAGGGCTAAGATCGGGTTTCACCGAACATTTTATACTCTCGCATTATAAAGTGATAATCGAGACGAGATTTCATTATACGTCATTTACATATTTTTCAAGAACCGTATTTGTGTAAAGTTTTATTCCGCTATCATCATTGGTTCCTAATGTATATATTATACAGAGAAGGCATCAGATGGAATTCAAAATAGCGTTATATTGGAAAAAGGCGTGGTTATTAACCGATTTCACCCATATTTCATACATGTCATCAGAGTGTTAAGAAAATATTATATGCCGAATTTCATTGAAATCGGTCTAGTACTTCCTGAGATATGGTTTTTGGTCCATAAGTGGGCGACGCCCACCTTCTGCCATTTCTCCCGTAAAATTTAGTGTTTCTGACGTTTTTTGTTTGTCGGTTAACGCACTTTTAGTGATTTTCAACATAACCTTTGTATGGGAGGTGGGCGTGGTTATTATCCGATTTCTTCCATTTTTGAACTGTATATGGAAATGCCTGAAGAAAACGACTCTGTAGAGTTTGGTTGACATAGCTATAGTAGTTTCCGAGATACGTACAAAAAACTTAGTAGGGGGCGGGGCCACGCCCACTTTTCCAAAAAAATTGCGTCCAAATATGCCCCTCCCTAATGCGATCCCTTGTGCCAATTTTCACTTTATTATCTTTATTTATGGCTTAGTTAAGACACTTTATAGGTTTTCGGTTTCCGCCATTTTGTGGGCGTGGCAGTGGGCCGATTTTGCCCATCTTCGAACTTAACCTTCTTATGGAGCCAAGGAATACGTGTACCAAGTTTCATCATGATATCTATATTTTTACTCAAGTTACAGCTTGAACGGACGGACGGACAGACGGACGGACGGACAGACAGACATCCGGATTTCGACTCTACTCGTCACCCTGATCACTTTGGTATATATAACCCTATATCTGACTCTTTTAGTTTTAGGACTTACAAACAACCGTTATGTGAACAAAACTATAATACTCTCCTTAGCAACATTGTTGCGAGAGTATAAAAACAAATGTGATGCGTTATCACGTTTGCCAACAGAAGTTAAACGCAAACATTCACAAATGAAAATTCACAACATAGCAAAGAAGAGGATAACACAAAGCTCATTCCTCACTGTGAAGTTCCATTGAACGTATTCAAAAATAAAATTATATTTATAGAAAGAAAGGAAGAAATTATACATGAAGAACCTCAACCAAGGTTCCACAGACACCCCATTAAATGTGAAGTTTACGGTAAGTAAAACCTAAGCAAAATCTTGAAAAGCTTTCTAAACCTAAACATAATCAATGGAATTAAAATCCAAGAGAAAGACGTTTCATCAAGAAAATTTCTCACAAATTTGTGTCAGAATAACACAGAAAGTAAGTAGTTAAAATGATTGAACAAGAACACAAAAGAGCCCATCGCAATGGTAAAGAAAATAAAGACCAGATATTGGGAAAATACTAATTAAAAAATATATCAAGTCAAGCGAAATTTGCGGATGTAATAAGTACGATCCAAAAAAACCCAAGTTGCAGGCAACAGCCGTACCTTTGTACCCAACAGAAATACTGCGTAGACTTTATAGAAATATCCGGTGAAAAAGTGCAGTATTGCAAGGATAAATTGATAAAGCTTCTAAACTAGTTCACTGTACTGAATACTTTGGTCATAGACAATGAAGGCAGCTTTATAAGCCCAATAACTCTTAACTATTTAGAATGGCAGGGAATTGAAATCTATCTATCACCACCTCAGAAAAGTGAAGTCAATAATGCGATAAAACGTGTGCATTCCACTATGATTGAAATAATCAGATGCCTCCAAGTGGAATATACTGATTGCTCTATTAAAGAAATTGTCAACATTGTAGATGATAGATATAATAACACGATACACTCAGTTACAAAGAGGAAACCAGTACATTCTTTGGAAGAACACAAAGAACTAACAAAAATTAACAAACAAATTAAAGATAAAACCAAAGTCATTAAGAAAGAAACTGTCGCTAAAGATAATACCGTCACATTAACTACTAAAGATAACGGAAAGATTGATAAATCACATTTAAAAAACTGACTGACATTTATTCTTTGGATTCCTGCCGTAATGAACACTGGAGTACGACAGCCTCCTCGTAACAATCAAACAAAGACTAGGAAAGATTACAAAAGGGACGTATAAAATTATACACATTATCAACTTGGACAATTTCGAAAAAATTTTCAACGACGTCAGACTTACTATATACCACGAAATAAGTAAAGCAAATATTTTAGATAGCTTATTAAGCCAACTGCGAACAAAAAACGCAACCATGCAAAAGAAATCAATCAACTGGATGGGATCTGCTAGGAAATGGTTAGCAGGGAATCCCTATGCCACTGACTCGGACCGAATACTTTCCACAACACATGAACTGATCGAAAACAGTAACGTGCAGTATACCAAAACCAAATACCTTATCAAGACAAATTCCAAAATACCTTCCAACGGGTGGAGGTCTTCCTCTTCCTCTGCTTCCCCCGACGGGTACTGCGTCGAATACTTTCAGAGCTGGAGTGTTTTCGTCCATCCGAACAACATGACCTAGCCAGCGTAGCCGCTCTCTTTTAATTCGCTGAACTACATATGTCGATGTCGTCGTATATCTCGTACAGCTCATCGTTCCATCGAATGCGGTATTCGCCGTGGCTAACGCGCAAAGGACCATAAATTTTTCGCAGAACTTTTCTCTCGAAAACTCGCAACGTCGACTCATCCGTTGTTGACAGCGTCCAAGACTCTGCACCATATAGCAGGACGGGAATTATGAGTGACTTATAGAGTTTGGTTTTTGTTTGTCGAGAGAGGACTTTGCTTCTCAATTGCCTACTCAGTCCGAAGTAACACCTGTTGGCAAGAGTTATTCTGCGTTGGCTTTCCAGGCTGACATTGTTGGTGGTGTTTACGCTGGTTCCAAGATAGACGAAATTATCTACAACTTCAAAGTTATGACTGTCAACAGTGACGTGAGTGCCAAGTCGCGAGCGCGACGACTGTTTGTTTGATGACAGGAGATATTTCGTCTTGCCCTCATTCACTGCAAGACCCATTTCTTTTGCTTCCTTGTCCAGCCTGGAGAAAGCAGAACTAACGGCGCGGGTGTTGAGGCCGATGATATCAATATCATCGGCATGCGCCAGCAGCTGTACACTCTTATAGAAGATGGTACCTTCTCTGTTTAGTTCTGCGGCTCGAACTATTTTCTCAAAAAGCAGGTTGAAAAAGTCGCATGATAGGGAATCGCCTTGTCTGAAACCTCGCTTGGTATCGAACGGCTCGGAGAGGTCCTTCCCGATTCTGACGGAGCTTTTGGTATTGCTCAACGTCAGCTTACACAGCCGTATTAGTTTTGCGGGGATACCAAATTCAGACATCGCGGCGTAAAGGCAGCTCCTTTTCGTACCGTCGAAGGCAGCTTTGAAATCAACGAAGAGGTGGTCTGTGTCGATTCTCCCTTCACGGGTCTTTTCCAAGATTTGACGCGTGGTGAATATCTGGTCGGTTGTTGATTTGCGAGGTCTAAAGCCACACTGAAAAGGTTCAATCAGTTTGTTGACGGTGGGCTTTAATCTTTCACACAATACGCTCGATAGAACCTTATATGCGATGTTGAGGAGGCTAATCCCACGGTAGTTGGCGCAGATTGTGGGGTCTCCTTTTTTGTGGATTGGGCATAGCACACTTAAATTCCAATCGTTGGGCTTGCTTTCGTCCGACCATATTTTACAAAGAAGCTGATGCATGCTCCTTATCAGTTCTTCGCCGCCGTGTTTGAATAGCTCGGCCGGCAGTCCGTCGGCCCCTGTCCCTTTGTTGTTCTCCAGGCGGGCAATTGCTATTCGAACTTCTTCATGGTCGGGTAATGGAACGTCTGATCCATCGTCATCGATTGGGGAATCGGGTTCTCCATCTCCTGGTGTTGTGCGTTCACTGCCATTCAGCAGGCTGGAAAAGTGTACCCTCCATAATTTAAGTATGCTCTGGGCATCAGTGACTAGATCACCTTTGGGGGTTGTACAAGGGTATGCTCCGGTTAATAGGTGAGGTATAGAAAGAGACGAAATTGCAAATAATATAATGGCAACCCATTAGCAAAACAAGAAATCGTTCATTCTCAAATTCTTAATAAGGAAGGTACAGCAAATATTCTGTCTTAAACTGAGACATTACCTTTTAAACATGAACTGCAAGCACTCAAATGTACAAAACCCTCTATGGTCATTTAAAACTCACTTCTTTTATATGTAATTTCACTACTAAAAACCGAAGATAACTTTTACAATAATATTACCCGTTTGAAGAACAACAAAACAACGGGGGTCGTTGGAATACCGGCCGAGCTATTCAAACACGGCGGCGAAGAACTAATAAGGAGTATGCTTCAGCTTCTTTGCAAAATATGGTCGGACGAAAGCTTCCCCAACGATTGGAATTTCAGTATCCTATGACCTATCCATAAAAAAGGAGACCCCACAATCTGCGCCAACTACCGTGGAATAAGCCTCCTCAACATCGCATATAAGGTTCTATAGAGCGTATTGTGTGAAAGATTAAAGCCCACCGTCAACAAACTGATTGAACCTTATCAGTGTGGTTTTAGACCTGGCAAATCAACAACCGACCAGATATTCAGCGACAACAACTGATGAGTCGACGTTGCGTGGTTTGCGCGTTGGCCGCGGCGAATATCGCATTCGATGGAACGATGGGCTGTATGAGATATACATATGATGAAATTGACATAGTTCAGTGAATTAAGAGACAACGGCTACGCTGGCCAGGACATATTATCCGAATGGACGAAAACACTCCAGCTCTGAAAGTATTCGACGCAGTACCCGCCGGGGGAAGCAGAGGAAGAAGAAGGCTTCGCATCACCGTTGGAAGGACCAAGTGGTGAAGGACCTGGCTTGCTTCACTTGGAATATCCAATCGGCGCCACACAATGAAAAGAAGAAACGACTGGCGCTCGGTTGTTAACTAGGCTATAGTCGCGTAAGCAGTGTCTACACTAATAAAGAAGAAGAAACCAAGCTATAATTGAATGAATTCTTCTTCTCTCTTAAACTAAATGGTGCTTTTCTTATAAACTTCTTTAACGAAACTATAACCTTGAATACACAGAAACAGATATTCATCCTTTACTCACATCAATAATGCTTTATCCACCGCTTTGAGTAGTCAATTATTTGTAATCAGCGAGGCGCTGATGATTAAGAAGGGTGGAGTTATCACAGTTAGGATAGCTAACAAAGTATATGTGGGAAGCGATGATAGGACAACACGTAGTGGATACACCTACTAATAACGTACGCACACTCATCACACTTACCAAATGCAACACTGACAATAGGGACGACCAACCTGACAAAAGGAACATAAGCACAGTCATTAAACATGTTGGGAAAAACTGAACTAATAAAACAGTAGAATTAATTAACAAGTGCGTTGTTTAATTTGCGATCCCACAAATTTGATGACAGAAGTGGTATGGTAGCCCCACGGAAAATTAAGAAAAGACTTTTTAAAAATACTGACAGGTTAAATTTTTAAAATAAGTGATTATATTATTACCTTAAGAAGTAATCCATGTCAAATTTCGTGAAGATACCACTGCAAATGCAAAAGTTTTCCATACCAGCACTAGATTCCGATCATTCAGTGTGCATGCAGCTATATGATATAGTTGACCGATCTGAACAATTTCTTCGGATATTACATTGTTGCCTTAGAAAATGATCTATACCAAATTTCGTGCATATATCTTGTCAAATGCAAAATATTTCCATACCAGCACTAGATTCCGATCATTCAGTTTGTATAGTAGCTACATGTTATAATAGTAAGCCGATCTGAACAATTTCTTCGTATATTGCATTATTATAACTTGTGCCAACTTTTATGAAGATACATTGTCAAATGTGAAAGTTTCCAATACAAGAACTTGATTCCGATCGTTTAGCTATATGTTACAGTGGTCCGATATCGACAGTTCCGACAAATGAGCAGCTTCTTGAAGAGACAATGACGTTTGCAAAATTTCGAAACGATATCTTAAAGACTGAGGAACTAGTTCGTATATATACAGACGGACATAGCTAAATCGCGTCAGCTCAACATACCGATCATTTATATATATCCTCCATAGGGTCTCCGAAGCATCCTTCTGGGTGTTACAAACTTCGTGACAAACTTAATATACCCTGTTCAGGGTATAAAAAGACAACTGTTAAAGAATTTTTGAAGGTACAGTTGAGGCAAATAAAATTAGGATGCCTAATATTATATTCATTGTATTTCAACATTATAATTCAAGCGAAATTTAATTTATTTTGTAATTGCATTCATCATGAAATATTTCAAAAGAGTTTTCCAAATTTTGTGTTTAACAAACGCATATAAAATTAAATTTTGTAACCTTTCGCATTATAATAATAATATTTTGTATTGATATTAAATTTATAAGAGCATTGCAAGACAAGGGACCGTGAACAGATTTTTAGCATTAACAGTGGACGGACCTCGCGAAAATGTGGAAATGTTGGGGTTAGTAGCTACTGGGCGGAAAACCGTGCTGCAGGACTGATTGCTGGAACACTTTGGTCTGAGTGATCCGATGACAACAGATGAATGCGTAGAGTGAATACACCGACTGCAGAGCGATTGATGTTTACGTTTCGGGACGTGGAAGATTCCATGACTCCAATGTAGCGGTTCATGGCAGCCTAATTTCGAATAATGGCTACAAGACTTCGAATATAATGCGGAAGCAGTGCAAGGTGCTGCAAAAAGATGTACAAAAGTGTATGTTCTAAAGTAAACAGGTGAAGTTATTGCGTTTTAAGTGCCAGTATGTTCATGTTATGGGTACGAAAATGAGCTGCGAACAAAGAGCCAACATTACATTTTGTTTTAAAATTGGTAAAATTTTACCAAACGCTTCAATTGATGAAACAAGTTTATGGCGATGAAGATTCAATATATTTTGTTTGGTTTAAAGTCATTACACTTTTATTATCACTATAATCAATATCTATGCCAATATAGATTTTAATTTTTCCCAAGTCTTTCATCGCAAATCATTTTATCAAACTAGATTTTACCTCTTTTATTTTATTTTCATTTTTACAACAAATTAAAAGATCATCTACAAATATTAATATATATATTGGATCTTTGCTTGCTCTTTAACATACAAACAGTAGTCATAGTTCTTCTTTTTCTTAATAGGCGTAGACACCGCTTACGCGATTATAGCCGAGTTAACAACAGCGCGCCAGTCATTTCTTCTTTTCGCAACGTGGCGCCAATTGGATATTCCAAGCGAAGCCAGGTCCTTCTCCACTTGGTCCTTCCAACGGAGTGGAGGTCTTCCTCTTCCTCTGCCTCCCCCGGCGGGTACTGCGTCGAATACTTTCAGAGCTGGAGTGTTTTCGTCCATCAGGACAAAATGACCTAGCTAGCGTAGCCGCTGTCTTTTAATTCGCTGAACTATGTCAATGTCGTCATATATCTCGTACAGCCCATCGTTCCATCGAATGCGATATTCGCCGTGGCCAATGCGCAAAGCACCATAAATCCTTCGCAGAATTTTTCTCTCGAAAACTCGTAACGTCGACTCATCGGTTGCTGTCATCGCCCAAGCCTCTGCACCATATAGCAGGACGGGAATTATGAGCGACTTATAGAGTTTAGCTTTTGTTCGTCGAGAGAGGACTTTGCTTTTCAATTACCTACTCAGTCCGAAGTAGCACCTGTTGGCAAGAGCAATCCTGCGTTGGATTTCCAGGCTGACATTGTTGGTAGTGTTAATGCTGGTTCCTAAATAGACGAAATTATCTACAACTTCAAAGTTATGACTGTCAACAGTGACGTGAGAGCCAAGTCGCGAGTGCGACGACTGTTTGTTTGATGACAGGAGATATTTCGTTTTGCCCTCGTTCCTTGTCCAGCCTGGAGAAAGCAGAACTAACGGCGCGGGTGTTAAGGCCGATGATATCAATATCGTCGACATACGCTAGCAGCTGTACACTCTTATAGAAGATGGTACCTTCTCTGTTTAGTTCTGTAGCAGCCGTATTAATTTTGCGGGGATACCAAATCCAGACATCGCGGCATAAAGGCAGCTCCTTTTCGTGCCGTCGAAAGCAGCTTTGAAATCGACGAAGAGGTGGTGTGTGTCGATTCTCCTTTCACGGGTCTTTTCCAAGATTTGACGCATGGTGAATATCTGGTCGGTTGTTGATTTTCCAGGTCTGAAGCCACATTGATAAGGTCCAATCAGTTTGTTGACGGTGGGCTTTAATCTTTCACACAATACGCTCGATAGAACCTTATATGCGATGTTGAGGAGGCTGATCCCACGGTAGTTGGCGCAGATTGTGGGGTCTCCTTTTTTATGGATTGGTCATAGCACACTTAAATTCCAATCTTTGGGCATGCTTTCGTCCGACCATATTTTACAAAGACGCTGATGCATGCTCCCTATTAGTTCTTTGCCGCCGTGTTTTAATAGCTCGGCCGGCAGTCCGTCGGCCCCTGCCGCTTTGTTGCTCTCCAAGCGGGCAATTGCTATTCGAACTTCTTCATGGTCGGGTAATGGAACGTCTGATCGTCATCGATTGGGGAATCGGGTTCTCCTTCTCCTGGTGTTGTGCAAGAACCGACTTTGTCAGTTGAATGCAACCGGGTGCCGGACCCAAAGCACGGCAGAGGTTTTAGATGGGCCTCGAACCCTACCAAGGTGGTTAGTGTGTTCATTCCACACTGCCAATTTGGTACTGAAAATGCTTTGCATTCTCAGGGCGCTGATCAACGCATTGATTTGATCCGCTGTGCTTTTGAGCGCCGTGGAGTAAGGCTGTCGCCAGCAGGTGCCCTCGTAAAACACACCGGACGTTGTCCTGGTGGTGTGCGTTCACTGCCATTCAGCAGGCTGGAGAAGTGTTCCCTCCATAATTTAAGTATGCTCTGGGCATCAGTGACTAGATCACCTTTGGGGGTTATACAAGAGAATGCTCCGGTCTTGAAACCTTCTGTAAGCCGCCGCATTTTTTCGTAGAATTTTCGAGCATAACCCTTGTCGGCCAGCTGATCAAGCTCTTCGTACTCACGCATTTCGGCCTCTTTCTTTTTCTGTCTACAAATGCGTCTCGCTTTCCTCTTCAACTCTCGGTATCTATCCCATCCCGCACGTGTAGTGGTCGATCGTAACGTTGCGAGGTAGGCAGCCTGTTTTCTCTCTGCTGCGACACGGCACTCCTCGTCGTACCAGCTGTTCTTTTGCATTTTCCGAAAACCAATGGTTTCGGTTGCAGCTGTACGTAAGGAATTTGAAATGCCGTCCCACAGTTCCCTTATACCGAGTTGTTGACGAGTGCTCTCAGAGAGCAGGAGTGCAAGCCGAGTAACTTCTAACAAAATTAAGTGTTTTTATAAATTTATCAAAACAGTCATACCATAATCTATGGCTTTCTTTGAGACCGTAAAGTGCCTTTTGCAACTTGAACACTTTGTTGCCATCACTTCTGATTTTACATGAGCATTTAAAAAAGCTGTATCTACATCTATCTGTTCCACAAATAAATTTTGTTTAGAACTGTATGACAATAAAATTTTTAAAGTTTGCATTTTTCCTACCGGAGAATAAGTATATTCAATGAATTCATTTTGCTGAAATCCTCTTACAACTAATCTAGCTTTATAATCATTATTACTTTTCTTCCTAAAAACCCATTTAACATCAATAACATTTTTATCATTTGGCCTTTTAACCATTTGCCAAGTATTATTTTTATACTCTCGCAACAATGTTGCTAAGGAGAGTATTATAGTTTTGTTCACATAACGGTTGTTTGTAAGTCCTAAAACTAAAAGAGTCCGATATAGGGTTATATATACCAAAGTGATCAGGGTGACGAGTAGAGTCGAAATCCGGATGTCTGTCTGTCCGTCCGTCTGTCCGTCCGTCCGTGCAAGCTGTAACTTGAGTAAAAACTGAGATATCATGATGAAACTTGGAACACGTATTCCTTGGCTCCATAAGAAGGTTGAGTTCGAAGATGGGCAAAATCGGGCCACTGCCACGCCCACAAAATGGCGGAAACCGAAAACCTATATAGTGTCATAACTAAGCCATTAATAAAGATATTAAAGTGAAATTTGGCACAAAGGATCGCATTAGGGAGGGACATATTTGAACGTAATTTTTTTGGAAAAGTGGGCGTGGCCCCGCCCCCTACTAAGTTTTTTGTACGTATCTCGGAAACTACTATAGCTATGTCAAATAAACTCTACAGAGTCGTTTTCTTCAGGCATTTCCATATACAGTTCAAAAATGGAAGAAATCGGATAATAACCACGCCCACCTCCCATACAAAGGTTATGTTGAAAATCACTAAAAGTGCGTTAACGGACTAACAAAAAACGTCAGAAATACTAAATTTTACGGAAAAAATTGCAGAAGGAAGCTGCACCCAGGCTTTTTTTAAAAGTTGAAAATGGGCGTGGCCTCGCCCACTTATGGACCAAAAACCATATCTCAGGAACTACTAGACCGATTTCAATGAAATTCGGTATATAATATTTTCTTAACACCCTGATGACATGTACGAAATATAGGTGAAATCGGTTCACAACCACGCCTTCTTCCAATATAACGCTATTTTGAATTCCATCTGATGCCTTCTCTGTATAATATATAGTACATTAGGAACCAATGATGATAGCGGAATAAAACTGTACAAAAATACGGTATTTGAAAAATATGTAAATGACGTATAATGAAATCTCGATTATCACTTTATCATGCGAGAGTATAAAATGTTCGGTGACACCCGAACTTAGCCCTTCCTTACTTGTTATTTAAGCTATTTATTTCTGAATCCATTGCTTTATGCCATTGTGTATATTCATTGGAGTTCATCGCCTCCTCAAATGTGTTTGGTACATTTGCATATGGTTAACAAATATAAAATGTGAAACTGGATTACCATATCTAGAAACTGGAGTTCTTTCCCTTTTTTGCAATTTTACTTTGTCCTTTTCTCCATTATCATTTAAATTACCATCATTTACAAGATTCTTTAAAGAATTTTCAGGAATGCCCTCATCTACATAAGTCTTAGTTTCAGAAACAGTTTCAATTGTTTCATTTGAAGTTTGGCCAATTTCTACATCTTTATTATTCTGATCATCAAATTTTTCTAAGCAAATCAATTTAGTATTTTCTTCAACTACCTGTACATGCCTAGCATTTATTATTCTATTTTTTGTTAGAACACGATAACTATTTTCGTTGTAGCCTACCAAAATTCCTTCTTGTGCTTTATCATCCCATTTACTTTTTCTTAGAATTTCAGGAACCCTTACAAAGACTCTGCTTCCATAAATTTTGATATGCTCAACGTTTGGTTTTACTCCAAAAAATATCTCATAAGGAGTTTTATTTTCAACAGTGTTAGCAATTGTTCGATTTTTTAAGTATGCTGCTGTTTTTATAACTTCCGGCCAATACCTCCTATGAATGTTGGCTTCCCTCATTAAACACCTACCTACATCCATAGCCGATTTGTTATATCTTTCTGCTACTCCATTTAATTCAGGGACGTATGGTGGACATGGTAATAACTCTATACCTTTTTGCCTTATAAAATTATAAACATCTTTGTTTAAATATTCTTTACCATTGTCACACTGAATTTTCATGACTCTCTTGTTGATTTTATTTTCTATTAAATTTACAAACTGCACTTCAGATTTACTTTTAACACAGAATATCCTTGTTCATTTACTATAGTCATCAATAAATGTGAGAAAGTATTTTTCTCCACCATAACCAGTTGTATTGTGTGGACCATTCCAATCAGTATGAATTAATTCTAAAATTTCATTAGTCTTTGTTCTATTATTTTCGAAAGGTACATTACTCATTTTACTTTTAATACAGTTTGAACATTTCATTTCCATGCTTTCAATTTTATCTGGCAAACAGACAACTAATTTATTATTTATAAATTTATTTAAATACTGAAAATTTACATGATCAAGTGCCCTGTGCCATTCCTCTTTTTGAGTTAATTTAATTGAGTGTGCATAGATTTTGTTTTTAGATAAAAAACTTTTTATACAATACAAATTATTTATTTTTTCAGCGACAACGATTAACTCTCTAGTCAAATTATAAATTTTGGCTTTTTCGTCTTTTGCTACTATAGTGCAACTTTTAGTTATCATTGAAAAACTTAACAAATTTTGCTTAATCCCCTCAACGTAGTAAACATTTTTTAAATCTACATGTTTTTTGTTATAATAGTTCTTAAAATAAATTTTGACGGTTCCTACTTTAGTAGCTTTCAGGTTTTTTCCATCTGGCTGGACTTTTTAATTCTTCAAATTTATCAAAATATTCATCATTGTTAATTATATGATCTGTACACCCGCTATCTAACAACCAATTAATTTCACTATTGGTTACACAATCTCCTGATTCAATAGACCCCCATACCTGATTTATCTCCGAATTGCATACTTGAGCTGTCCGTGACTCCGATGAGAAGTTGTTTGTAGATTCACCACTCAAGTGACCTTGATGTGGGCCTCTGAAGTGATGCTGTCCTCTAAATGTACTCTGACCTCTGAAATTATTCTAACCTCTGTTAAATCCACCTCTGTTGAAACCTCTCTGTAGTCCTCGCTGACCTCTAACACCTTGTTGCCCTTGATTATACTTCTGACCGTGCCAGCAGTCCTTACTGAGATGACCAGCCTTGCCACAGGTGAAGCATTTGGATCTGAGTTTGGTTTCAAAAGTGCTCACATTGTTTTTTTTTTGTCGAAGTCGCTACTGACCATATTTTTCTCTTTTATTTTGGAACATAGATAATCAACTGATCGTTGTTCTTCTGGAATTACATCCAGAAAATCTCCAATGTAACTGTAGCTTGGTGGAAGTGCTCTGAGTAAATATCTTAACTTTTCAGGTTCATCTATTTTTCTTCCAGCTACTTTGAACTCATTAATTGTTTTCTCAAACTCAACGAAAAAATCTTCTACTGTATCGTAATTGTTCAATTTAATCTCTTCAATTTTCACTCTACATATTATTTGCATAGCTGTGGACTGTGCTAAATACACACATCTTGTCAAACTTCTTTATCATATCATATGCTGTTGTGCATTCATTAACATATTCCAATTGTTTGTCTGAGATCGTACTCATTAAAATAGTTCTTGCTTTTAAATCCTTCTTTTTCCATTCTGTTTCGGCATTTTCATTTTTAACCATGACGGCTTCATTGCACTCTTTGTATTCCAACAAAGTTAACAATCTTAATTTCCAGCTTGAATAGTTTGCACCATCAAAAATTGGTATCAAAATGTCTTCTATCTTTGCTTGTTTAGCCATCTTGGTGATAATAACAATATTATTCAATGTATCGGGTGATTTTTTAAGAGCTTGATAACTTTTTTTAAAAAAAAAACGCATAAAATTTGAAGATCTTGTTGAAACCACATGTCAACCAAGATGCTAACAAACTTTTTGTAGCCAAAAATGGAAGAACTGAACTTGGTTGACATGTGGTTTCAACAAGATGGCGCTACATGCCACACAGCTCGCGATTCTATGGCCATTTTGAGGGAAAACTTCGGAGAACAATTCATCTCAAGAAATGGACCCGTAAGTTGGCCACCAAGATCATGCGATTTAACGCCTTTAGACTATTTTTTGTGGGGCTACGTCAAGTCTAAAGTCTACAGAAATAAGCCAGCAACTATTCCAGCTTTGGAAGACAACATTTCCGAAGAAATTCGGGCTATTCCGGCCGAAATGCTCGAAAAAGTTGCCCAAAATTGGACTTTCCGAATGGACCACCTAAGACGCAGCCGCGGTCAACATTTAAATGAAATTATCTTCAAAAAGTAAATGTCATGAACCAATCTAACGTTTCAAATAAAGAACCGATGAGATTTTGCAAATTTTATGCGTTTTTTTTTTAAAAAAAAGTTATCAAGCTCTTAAAAAATCACCCGATATTTTCACGACAAATGTTTTTTTGAACACTTTTGGTTAACCTCAAATCTTAATCTTATTTTTATATCTTTATTTAACTTATCACACTCAGTTTTTTTCTGTTCTTCTT
The DNA here is from genome assembly GCF_016617805.1 of Bactrocera tryoni. Taxonomy (NCBI): domain Eukaryota; kingdom Metazoa; phylum Arthropoda; class Insecta; order Diptera; family Tephritidae; genus Bactrocera; species Bactrocera tryoni. Next base: position 15,093,652 of record NW_024395977.1, read on the forward strand.
TAAATCATAAACCTTGCTCTGCTACCATGTTGAAATGGTGATTTTTATATAATAAAATGCAATTTAATTTCTTCTTTATCTTTGCCTTTTATTAGAGCACACGTGTTTTTCTTATTGCATCACACCTAGGATCTTTTGCAGAGTGAGTGTGTATATGTAATTTTGACAGATAGTATATATTTTGCTTGACAATCATAGATGGCGCTTTTCATATACCCATCATGTTCATTCATATAAGATTATAATATTTACTAAATTGCAACAAAAACACGTGATGAGTGCTAGAGGCCACGACTTAGCGGAGACAGGTGGTGCTGAAGAGCACAAGAGTGCAGCGGTGCAGAGTGGTGGCATAAATAGGTACGGAGGGTGCGCGATACGGCGTATAGGAACAGAATCAGAGAAGCATGTTTAAGGAACTGGCGAACTTAGTAAACACGGAAGAATGTCGAGTGGAGCAACAAAGATGTATCGAGGATGCGGTAAGGAGCGCGTGGTTACAGAGTCAGCAACCATTAAGCGAGCCCAACATGGCGAGGCATCAACGTCGTTCTACGGAAATGTCGACGTACACGGAATGGCCGTTAAGGAGAACAGTATGGAACAAGATAACAATCGTATCGGTGAGTTGATCTGAGAATTTTTAGATATTTATCTAAGTTCTAGTAGTGAAGCACCACTCAACGATTTTCAGCATTTCAGTAGCACGCAAGCGATGAAAATAAATAAGTTAATAACTGAGTATCATCCAGCAAAGAACGTAAAATCACCTGTGAAGGTGAAAATTATATTGAAAGACGAAGGGCCAGTATACGAGAGGCCGAGGCGGGTATGCCACAAAGATAATATTTTGGTCGACGACCAAGTTGGACGATGGCTAAAAGGGGTAATTAAACCCTGCACATCGGAATACGTATCACTAATTGTACTCGTACCCAAAAAGAACGTTGAAAAGAGGATATGTTGCAACGATAGGAAACTGAATGTAAAGATACTTAGGGACAATTTTCCGATGTCACTGATGAATGAAGTAGTTGAGTGTTTCCAATGTGCCAAGATATATACGAAGCTTGGTTTAGAGAATGCGTTTTTTCATGTGCCCGTAAGTGCCGAGTCCACAAAGTATACGTCATTCGTTACGGGAACTGAACAATATTAGTTTTTTATGTACTATTTGAAATTTGTAATTCACCACCAGTGTTTTCAAGATTCATTCTGGCCATATTCAGTGTTTTGATAAGGGATGGAATAGTGATCGCGTACATGGATGCACTGAAAATTCCCCCCAAGGACGAATCCAATGGTATTAAGAACTTAGCCGTTGTGCTAAGAACAGCTGCATCTGGTGGATTGTGAAAAAAGTGTCAGTTTTGGTGAGTGTTTAATTTGTAACCACTTTCGCAATGACTAAATTGTCTAAATGGTTATCACGCACATTTAAAATGAAAACACCTCATCACTGTGTGTAGTATAAAAGTAGTAGTTTATTTAATAAGAATTTAACTTTATACAAAGGTTCCTTTTCTTAAAATTAAATGTCTCAATTATTTAGGCAACCAATGCAGCGTATGTATGTAGATAGCGCGCCAGATAACTTGCGCTCGAAGCTCAAAACTGTAGCGCGCGTGATAGGTGTTGCAAACGGAAAAACTTGGTGATCGGATTGCATGCAATGTATACAGCGAAATGCCGGTAGCGAATTGTTTATGTGCGATGATTGTGTATAGATCGAATTGTGAGTAGGAAGGTGTCGACGCGGCGCAGTGTGTACACGAAAAGTGTCAGCTTCCCCGTTGTCCATTCCTTTTGTTGGTTGGTTTGGTATAGGTGTGGTGAGTTATTGGTTTTGCGTTGCAGTAGCATTCTGTGGTGAATTGCGCTTTTTTATTAGGATGCGCCAGTTATATCGGGTAGAGGGGGTGGATGCTTAACTCATTTAAACAATTTCAATTCGCTTTTTGCTCCCGTACGAGTCGCTTTTGCGCATACGCTTTTCGCAGCATCGCTTTTCTTTTCTTTTCCTCCCACGTACATCATCGTTTGTCGATTCCGCCGCCGATTGGAATATTCGACCAATTTTTAACATTTGGAAATATTTGAGAACGTTTGTAAATTAAATAAAATAGAATTCCGAAAACCTGTGCTGTGCGATATCTTTTTTTTTAACAAAAGTGAGAAATAAAATAGCATTGTGAATTTGAAAATGCAGAAAGCCCGTTCTGTGCGTTGTCCTGTCTAGAATCACAAGTGAGTTCGGAACTAAAGGTGAGTTCACCAGTTAGTAAAACATGGTCCTTCGAGCCGGACACTTCGACAAATGTATACTTTGAATAAGCAAACATAAAAAACGCATACGAATACGCATACGCATATACAACAAACCACAAATCCTATCTTAATGAAAACCGCAAAAGTAGTAATAGATGGGTGGTCCATATGACTACCCACCAGTGCCACCTAACGTAGCACCACCTATCATATCCGTATACCACAAAGATATAACGTAAATATCTTTGACAGATCAAATGGATGTCGATATGCCGCCAACACCAACGCCAGCCGTTCGGTCGACCATTCACGTGCCACGAACGGGGCCTACACCAGCTCCTCGAAATCCCACGGCCACAACGCAACCAACCGTTGCCCGAAGTGCAACACGCGCAACGCCGACGCCGGTGCCAGCAGACCCACAACGCCTCCGATGCCCGCTTTGCCGCCGCCCCCACAGGTTGCCGCACTGCGGCATTTTTAAGAGGATGCTGCCTCCGCTCCGCCAGCAGATTGTCCAGGCACATGGCCACTGCCTAAATTGTCTGGCACCTAGCCACTCCACATCGGAGTGTACATCCGGGTATACGTGCCAAATATGTATGCGGCCGCATCACACGCTCCTTCATCGGGACGGCAGACACTTACTTGCTCCCTCCAGTCGTGCTACGACCCGACGACCGCAGGCGAACCGTGCTGCACGACCACGAAGAGCTGAGCCACCACCAGAATCCCGAACCCGTACTCGGCGCCAACAACCCAATACCTCTACGCGGCGGCGTCAACCTAGGCCGCGGTCTCTCCAACCCACTGGGCTTAGTAACGTGGTGGCCACCTTGCAGAAATTGCAAAGGCTATTAGGCTAATAATTTGCCTAGGGGGGCCGGGATGTCTAAATGACTCTCGGCCTACCCTATCAGGAAACACAGCCACACCACATTTCAAGTAGAGTTTCTAGGGTACATCATCGAGAATAGTTGCATAAGACCATCCGAGGCGAAGACGAGCGCCATCAAACATTTCCTGTTGCCACGTGATAAGAAAGCTATGCATCAATTCCTTGAACTAACGTCATACTTCAGGCGATTCATCGAAGGTTATGCCACTATTACTAGACCACTGTCAGACTTGTTGAACTAGTAGCATTTCAGCAACTAAAAGCAGCACTAATAAAAATTCCTACAATCCTCAAACGGTAACGGAAGTACATAAAGACGCTTCGCAAATTGGATATGGAGCAGTACTATTGCAGAGGAATAGGAATGATCAGAACTTACACCCGTTCCAGTATATGAGTAGGAAGACGAAACCATATGAGGAATTTTACCACTCGTGCGAACTCGAAGTCTTAGCCATCATCGAAGCTGTCAAAAAATGGCTTGTATATATGATAGGCATCAAATTCCTAATAGTAACCGATTGCAACGCGTTTGCCATAACGATGAAAAACGAAACGTGCCCTTGCGAGTTTCATGCTGGGCAATGTATCTTAAAATTTTTTAATAAATAAAGAAATGAGGCACGTGGACGCGTTAAGTAGAGTTTCCTGTTTACTCATAGAAGATTCATTGCGATACAATATTACACAAAGATCCCACTAAGGAATTGATTGTGATACCCACACTTATGGAGGAGGAAGTGATAAGAATGGCACACAAACAAGGTCACTTCTCCAGCAAGAAGTCACAAGACGTCGTAGAGAAAACATTCTACATTCCACATTTGAAAGCGGATGCATCTCATGTTGTAGAAAGCTGTACCGAAATTTTGGTGAACGAAAATAAGGTAGGGATAAAAGAAGGCTGGCGTAATTCAATTAATAAGAAAGACTGTCCTTTGGGTACATACCACGACGATCATGTTGGACCTATGGAAATGAAGAAGATATGTCATAATTATTTACTGGAGATTATTGACGAGTTCTCCAAACTTGTTTGGCTTTACCCAACAAAGAACACGGGAGCAGAGGCGGTTGATAGACTTAGGATGCAGTCATCGCTGTTTAAAAATCCGAGGCGGATTTACATTATTCCTTTTCAAAGAGTATTGTGAGAAAGAAGCTATTCAGCATTTAACAAATGCCACGGGTGTTCCAAGGGGGAACGGACAGGTTGAGAGGATACGCAAAATTGTAATACCAATGATATCGAAATTATGCGGCGAAAGCCCTGGTGAATGGTATAAGCATGTAGAACGCGTACAACAGACGATAAATAACACTCCACCTCGTAGCACAAAAATATCGCTGTTTAAGGTATTAACTGGATTAGAAATGTGAGTGCCCGAAATGCCGACTCTGCACGAGCTTTTAAATAACTTCGTTACAGAAAAAATCGATTCAGAGTGTGGGAAAAGCCGCCTTAAAGCGAAAGACAGCATAGCTCGACTGCAAGAGGAAAATCGCGAAACCTATAATGCTCGCCGCAAAGTTGACATTGAATACAATATTAACGAACTGATAGCAATCAAACACAGTATGGATCTGCGCTGATGCTGAAACCAAAATATCTTGGACCATACAAAAACATTAAGCAGTAATAACATGGCAGATAAGAACTAGCGAAAGTTGGAGATCATGAAGGACCAGGGCGTACTACTATCGTCGCAGAGTTCATGAAAAAATAGAATCCTTCATTCGGGTCGAATGAAAGCGCAGGATGGCCGATTGTGGGAAGCGATGATAGGATAACACGAGGACACACCTACTTATAACGTACGCACACTCACCACACTTACCAAATGTAACACTGACCTAAGACAACATGCAGCTCTGACAATAGGGACGACCAACCTGACAAAACGAACATAAGCCATCAGCCCGCGTTTATTTAAGCGGGCGGATCATTTGGGAAAAACTGAACTAATAAAACAGTTGAATTAATTAGCAAGTGCGTTGTTGAATAGACGATCACACATATGTATATCATAAATTCAATTCAGCAATATTCTGCAAATAAACAATATCATTGTTGCTCAAAAAAGATAATTTCCAAAAATTACAACAACAACACATTTCGCCGGCACTAAACCAGAGCGAAAGCCAAACTGAGGTTTGCAATGGTTATTGCTTACGTTATTATAACTGTGTATATAGAAATAAGTACTAGTAAGTAAGAATTCGTACATATGTATATAAGTTTATAGTAAATAAGCAAAATTTTGTATAAAAAGGAAATTATTCAATAAAGTAATCGAGTTAGACTTTGCAATTCAAATAGCGTGTTTCGATTGTACGTTCGCTGACCCATAACTTATATGTAAGTACATATGTTTGTATATGCATTATTTTTGAGGGGACTAATATGAGCAAAAAATAGTAAGACTCTGTTCATAATTTTAAAATTCTTAACTTATTCTTCAAATTCTTCTATGTATGTCGTCCACCTTAAAGTAAACCACTTGGCCAGAATACACCCAAATCTCAAAACAGTTTTTAAAATCAATTTCCGAAATAGCCTTCAATGCGCGTAGCGATTCACCTTTAATATCTTCAATTGACTCAAAAAGAATAGCCAAAAGTCACACGAAGTTATATCAGGCGAATAAGGTGGCGGTGGTTGCATGTAGTATCGCGGTTGAAAGTTTTATTCAAACTCACGAAGAATCAATGCAGTAAGCGACGGTGCAACATCGTGATGCAAAAACCAAGCGTTGCCGGTGCATAAGTACGGCTGCAACCTTTTGTATAATATTTTCGCCTAACAGTTGTACGTATCACCTAAAACTAAGCGCATTAGATATAGTGTTATGTACACTAATATAAATGATCAGGATGACGAGACAAGTTGAAATCTGTTTGTCTGTCCATACGTGCAAGTGTAACTTAAAAAATTGATATATTTTGCTGTGGCCCCGCCCTCTAATAAGTTTAATGTACATATCTCCTAAACTATTAAGGCTACCAGCTTTAGTGGATATGCACATTAAATTTGTTAGAGGGCGGGCTTTTTAAAGATTTTTGCCCTCAGGCTCCTAAGTACAGCGATCCTCTGTACCAAATTACAGCTTTATATCTTAATTTAGTGCTTAGTTATAGCACTTTATATATTTTTGTACTAAAGAATCTATGTACATCAAAGTTTTATCAGGATATCTAAACGGACGGCCAGACAGACAGTCAACCGGATTTCAACTTGTCTCGTCATCCTGATCATTTATATATATAACCCTAGTTTTACGTGATATGTACAACCGTTAGGTGAACAAAACTATAATACTCTGTAGCATGAGTATAAAAAAGAAAAGTGAATAGGTCGGTTAATTTTTTTAAATAATCAATTGTTATTACAAGTTATACATCAAAGCTAGTTAATGCTTATGTTGGTAAAATAACATTAGCCTTTTTATACTCTCGCAACAATGTTGCTAACGAGAGTATTATAGTTTTGTTCACATAACGGTTGTTTGTAAGTCCTAAAACTAAAAGAGTCAGATATAGGGTTATATATACCAAAGTGATCAGGGCGACGAGTAGAGTCGAAATCCGGATGTCTGTCTGTCCGTCCGTCTGTCCGTCTGTCCGTCCGTCCGTGCAAGCTGTAACTTGAGTAAAAATTGAGATATCATGATGAAACTTGGTACACGTATTCCTTGGCTCCATAAGAGGGTTAAGTTCGAAGATGGGCAAAATCGGCCCACTGCCACGCCCACAAAATGGCGGAAACCGAAAACCTATAAAGTGTCATAACTAAGCCATAAATAAAGATATTAAAGTGAAATTTGGCACAAAGGATCGCATTAGGAAGGAGCATATTTGGAAGTAATTTTTTTGGAAAAGTGGGCGTGGCCCCGCCCCCTACTAAGTTTTTTTTTACATATCTCAGAAACTACTATAGCTATGTCAACCAAACTCTATAAAGTCGTTTCCTTCAGGCATTTCTATATACAGTTTAAAAATGGAATAAATCGGATAATAACCACGCCCACCTCCCATACAAAGGTTATGTTGAAAATCACTAAAAGTGCGTTAACCGACTAACAAAAAACGTCAGAAACACTAAATTTTACGGAAGAAATGGCAGAAGGAAGCTACACCCAGGCCTTTTTTAAAAATTGAAAATGGGCGTGGCGCCGCCCACTTATGGACCAAAAACCATATCTCGGTAACTACTATACCGATTTCATTGAAATTCGGTATATAATATTTTCTTAACACCCTGATGACATGTACGAAATATGGGTGAAATCGGTTCATAACCACGCCTTCTTCCAATATAAAGCTATTTTGAATTCCATCTGATGCCTTCTCTGTATAATACGAGTATAAACATTAGGAACCAATGATGATAGCGGAATAAAACTTTACAAAAATACGGTATTTGAAAAATATGTAAATGACGTATTATGAAATCTCGATTATCACTTTACCATGCGAGAGTATAAAATGTTCGGTGACACCCGAACTTAGCCCTTCCTTACTTGTTAAGGGTTGGAATTATACATTAGTGGCAACACTATAGCTGCCAAAATTAGAAATGGTAAGCAGCAGCGACATCTGCAAGCCTGTTAGCGTGAAGTGTGCTATCGTTCGCTTTACATAGTGTAAAATGAAAGAAATTTATATAAAATACTATTGTAAGATATTAGTGTACTTCAGTATATTATAATAGTATGTTACGTTTATCATATACACTTAGCATATATAAACATATTGTCTGAAGTACGTACATACATATATTACATTATTAAACACAAGAAATATATAAAGTTGGTCTAATTTTCACATTGACTACTAATATTCTTTTGAATTAGTATATTAATTTAAATATAATTATCAATTATAAAAAATATAAAATATCTATGACAGTCACAAAACCAATTTTATATCAATACATATGTATTTTTGCATACAAATGTATAAGCAAAAAAGCTAATATACCTCTGTAATAGCAATATGTACATATGTATATACAAATGTAGTTCTCAAGATAATTTTCATTCAATGCTCAGCTTTATTCAAACCCCACTGTTAAACTTTTTCTTCTTAGCTAACTGTGGTGAAACACGCTAATCGTTTACGAGTTGGACTGAAATACTTATTTTTACGGTCCCTGCATAGCGAACCTTCTCTATGATATGTGACAAAATTTTTGAAACGGGCCACATTATTTTTGTTGGTCAAAAACTTTTAAAACAAACGTATAGTTTATTAGATTTAGAGTATATAAAAACACGTTTCAGCTGGTTTTGTGAAATTATAATTTTTTACGCAGATATTAACAATTTATTTTTTCAGCATTTACGAGAGAAAAACTAATTTTGTTGATACTTATTCGAGCTCGGTGTTCGGTTTGTTGTAACAATGATACAAAATAAGTTTAATTGACATATATTGCAGTTATATAATCCAACCGAATTATTTCGTTGAAATTATAAACAATTTTTTTAAACAAATAATTTTTTTACAACTTCTCAATCGTTTTTAATTACGTTTCTTGCAAATAACTGTTACGTGTTCAATTGCGCGTCTTACAAATAAACAAAATTTTAGGGGACTCAATTTCGTGGAAAGTTATCAGCATTTTTCTGTGAACACAACAACAACAACAACATTGAAATCTGTTTTGTGTTGCAGCAAGTTGCTCAAATTGAATTTATTTTTGTATTGAGATCCGGCTCCATCGGAGAAATATATCACTTTTTTGATACTCGTTTGACCAAATTTGCTTTTCAAGTAGGCGATGACTTTCGTGTTAAATAAATGCACCGCGTTTGCATCATGGTGCAAATTTTCAGAAATCAAGTCGTAGTTTTCATTTTTGACCGCGTTATTTTTTTTATAGTACACTACATAGGGATGTAAAGTTGCCTGAACATTAGCCCAATGTTGAGACTGCATGGCATCTTGTACTTGGCAAGTATAATTTTCGGAAAAATCAAGAGTCACAATAAATTCTCCTTCATTTACATTACGTTTCATTTCCTCGAAATAGGCTGCTTGCGATCTAGCTAAGAAATCATGCTTGGCAACGGCAGGCAAATCTTTGATCAGTTGCTGCAAAAATTCTTCCCTTGATGAAGAATTCGGTAGAAGTTCGCACCTGTAACCATAGAGAGGGTCAACAATAGTGATCATTGAGTTACTGTAAATTATTCTACATTATACATACCTGTCTGTACTTTGTCCATTGTTGAAATTGAATTTGTGATACTCATTTTGCTCAAGTAATATTTTCAACTTATTTTTGCAGCAACTGATCAAAGCTTTGCCTGCCGTTGCCAAAGCATGATTTCTTAGCTAGATCATAAGCAGCTATTTCGAGGAAATGAAACGTAATGTAAATGAAGGAGAATTTATTGTGACTCTTGATTTTTCCGAAAATTATACTTGCCAAGTACAAGATGCCATGCAGTCTCAACATTGGGCTAATGTTCAGGCAACTTTACATCCCTATGTAGTGTACTATAAAAAAAATAACGCGGTCAAAAATGAAAACTACGTCTTGATTTCTGAAAATTTGCACCATGATGCAAACGCGGTGCATTTATTTAACACGAAAGTCATCGCCTACTTGAAAAGCAAATTTGGTCAAACGAGTATCAAAAAAGTGATATATTTCTCCGATGAGCCGGATCTCAATACAAAAATAAATTCAATTTGAGCAACTTGCTGCAACACAAAACAGATTTTCAATGTTGTTGTTGTTGTTGTGTTCACAGAAAAATGCTGATAACTTTCCACGAAAGTGAGTCCCTAAAATTTTGTTTATTTGTAAGACGCGCAATTGAACACGTAACAGTTATTTGCAAGAAACGTAATTAAAAACGATTGAGAAGTTGTAAAAAATTATTTGTTTAAAAAAATTGTTTATAATTTCAACGAAATAATTCGGTTGGATTATACTAACTGCAATATATGTCAATTAAACTTATTTTGTATCATTGTTACAACAAACCGAACACCGAGCTCGAATAAGTATCAACAAAATTAGTTTTTCTCTCGTAAATGCTGAAAAAATAAATTGTTAATATCTGCGTAAAAAATTATAATTTCACAAAACCAGCTGAAACGTGTTTTTATATACTCTAAATCTAATAAACTATACGTTTGTTTTAAAAGTTTTTGACCAACAAAAATAATGTGGTCCGTTTCAAAAATTTTGTCACATATACGTTCTCTGTTAATTGCATGTATTTATAAGGAGAGCGACAAATTGAAAATGCTTACTCTACTGGAGAAGCATCCGGTAGACTAACTCTCAACTTTTGAGTATGGCTGATTTTTGTTTACTTGCGCAACGCATTGGTTGTGGCATATCTATAAATTATGTATGCCGCTTAATTAGCATATCCGTCTTTGACCCATTCTATTCCCATACCCATTCTGACGCGCACTTAATTACCAATAAAAATAAAATGTTAATATTAAAGACTAGGGACTGTATTATGAAAAGTAACTGGTCACAATTTCAGTCTTTACCTCAAAATATCTATTATTTATTTTTTTTTGTCGAAAAACCAATATTCGCAAACGGAGGGCTTTGGAAACTCCTAAGTAGCGGGTGAAAATCGAAAAGGATGCCATCCTGGTCTGACGAAGCCTTTTTTATCAGTTGATGGTGGAAAACACGATGATTGAAGTGTTGGGGTGTAGTGTGGTGCGGCATAAAGCCAATCGGAAGTTTAACATTCTCATATAATCCTTTTCAACTTCCTTTTATGAGGTATGTATGCGCTAGGCAATAATTTTACCCAATTTATTCCGACGTACCGTAACCATAAAAATTGATCTGGGAATTTCAATAAGATATCTTGCCGATTGCCCAATATACAAGATGTATATGTATAAGTCAAGCGATTGTTTCAAAATCCGTATATTTGGAAAATATATATGTATATGGGCAACGGGTGACTTTTTACGATTGACCGAAAATATGAAAATACTATGCTATGTATTTTGGCATAAGGGCATGCTTTCATCACAAAAATATTCTTCTTTAATTTCAATACTAAACCTCACAGATTGATCGATATAGTCTTCGGTGAAAAATATAGTCCGTTTTCAACAATTTCAGAGCGTAAGATGAAATTACTTGAGGGAAGATTTACTACAAAAAGACGTTTTATAGTAACTACTATATCTCTGAAATAAATCCTCTGAAATTAAAAAGATTACGTTAATGTAGTATTAAATCTAGTTATTAACATTAGGGAATAAGCAAAATAAAATTTTTTGAGAAAATGGAATATTCTCAAAAAAAAAAAGCGATTTTTCACCAAAGTTTCAGCCTGAAGTTGCTTGTAAAAAACAAAAATATTTATCAGGCAGGAAAAAACTTCCTTTAATTCTTCTTCTTCTTTACTGGTATTAAATCTAGTAATTAACATTAGGGAATAAGCAAAATAAAATTTTTCGAGAAAATAGAGGATTCTCAAAAAAAAAACGATTTTTCACCAAAGTTTCAGCCAGAAATTGCTTGTAAAAAAACAATCATCATTGATCAGGTAGGAAAAGTCTTCGTTTAATTCTTCTTCTTCTTTACTGGCGTAGAAACGATTCTTTTACATATGGCTCAAACAGCTTTCGACTTCCGGTCTTAGACCAAGTATCCTCTGGGTAGCCAAAGAACATCCGTTTGAAGGCGAGCTAAAATGAGAAGGCGAACTTTTCCTCTACATGGTTGTGCGCTGGATTTGGGCATGCACCTGGAATGTCCAGTCCCTTTATTGGAAGGGTCCGCTGCCCAGCCGGTTGATGTCCTCGTGAAAAAAATGCTGACATCACCGCCGTCTAATGAACGCGGTGGACGGGACACGGACTGATACGAGTAGGTCTTTGTGGCATTTACTACAGTGGCCATATAAAGGAGTGCAAGTTCGGTGTAGGATTCATGGTGGGAAAGAGACTCCGTCGCCAAGTCCTGGTATTCACCCCGGTGAATACACGTCAAGCCACAATCCGCATCAAAGCGAAGTTCTTTAACATATCGCTGATTTGTACCCACGCCCCAGTGGAAGATAGGGACTATTTGACCTAAGATGCCTTCTATGAGGGCACCTGTGAAAGCTGTCTCTGCTGACTTTAACGCCAGGAGGTGCAAAGAAGGTGTCTTTGGCACAACAGTCGTTAAATTCAGCCTCAATGAGGCAATATGCCAAAATGGGTTAAGACTGATCGACTTAGCCGGACCCAGAAATATGGTTAGCTGTAGTAGTAGATTCCAACATAAGAAAATCTATCAAGCTACCTAACTGTCTCCGGATCGAAAAGCCACCAATCAGATCGATCACGCTCCGAGGTCCTAATATTGATTCCGACCACTATCTTGTTGCAGCAAAGAAACGTACCCGTCTCTGTGCAGCAAAAAACCCATGACAACTAACAGAGGGAAGGTTCGACGTTGAGAAGTTGTAATCACAAGAGACAGCCGAACGATTTTCTACTCGACTTGTACTCCTGCCCTCAGAGATCACTCGTCAGCAACTCGGTGTAAGGAACTGTGACGGCATTTCATGCTCCTTACGTACAGGTGCAACCGAACACAAGGAGTGCCTGGTCGCAGTGTAGAGAAAACAGACGGGCTACCTCGCATCATTACAATCGACCACAACACGTGGGGGTGGGTTATATATCGAGAGTTGAAGAGGGAAGCGAAACGCATTTGCTGACAAAAGTAGAGAGAAGTCGAAATGCGTGAGTTCGCATAGCTTGATAAGCTTGTCGGTAGGGTTATGCTCGAAAATTCTGCGAAAAGAAACCGGAATATAGCTTTATAGAAGCCCCAGAACTAATCTAGTGACTGATGCTCGATCATACTGAATTTATGGAGGAAACAGGGAAAATCAACGACTGACTGGATATTTACCATTGCCAAATATAGGAAAAGAGCTGTGAAAAGAGAATCGGCACGCAGCACCTATTCGTCGATTTCAAAGCTGCTTTTGATAGCTGCCTTTTTGCCGTACGCCGATGATATTGATATCATTGGCCTCAACAACCGCGCCAATAGAGGAAGACCTGCGCTCCGTTGGAAAGACCAGGTGGAGAAGGACCTGGTTTCGCTTGGAGAAAAACCGACTGTTTGCTCGGTTATAACCTCGTAAGCGGTGTCTACGCTAGTAATGAAGAAGAGTATTCTTAAATATATGTACATTAAGAAAATAAAATTAAAAAAAAAATCAATTTTTTTAAATTCTAACTGTATATAAAACCCCTTAATCCGTTTTAACAATGTATAAATGTTAAAGGACTTCTTTTGAGCAAGTTTAGTTTGGTTGGCTTCTACGCACTTTTTAACAATTTTCTATCTCATCATTTGTGTTTTTCGTTTGTTTCAATTGCGTTTTATGGGTGTGGCAGTGGTCTAATTATACATTATACCGACATGCTATGGATGGAAAGGAATAAGTATATTTACAAAAGATATCGCTTGCACGGCAGACGGACAGAATATCAACCGTCATCCCGACAGTTGATATAGCAATTGTTTGTTGGAGTATAAAAATGCTGTACAGGGGTTCAACATACATTATTATACGAAATCGCGAATGGATTACAAACAAATTTTGTATTTCATAAAGTCAGTTAGACCTTAGCTCAATTAATTTTAATATTATTATTATATTATACTTAGCGTCAGTTAAAGCAACAAAAAATCACCTTCAAATGAGATACATTATACATTAAACCGCAGAATCAAAATTTAATACTTATATTGAATGTGGGAAATGTCAACCGGAGGATCAGAATTGCCTATAATAGCGGTATGAGGTTTAGGCAAGTTATACTCTACCTCCTTACATATCCAGTACTAAGGCACGTAATGTTTAGGAAAACTTGTCCTATTCATTTCGTATCAATATTAAATATTTTTACCCACCTAAACGGTTAAAATGAAGCTGGAAAGTTAAGATATTTTAGTGCAGAGAAAAGGTGGGTTTGTTACGTTAAACTTCCGCATTGCTCAGGTATACTCGAGAAAATACTTTCAAGCAATTTATCAACTCTCGCAATGAACCACATATTCGGCATAAAGTTTGTTAGTACATAATGGGTTGTCAAAAAAGTCTTGCGGTATTTTTATTGATTTTTTTTTTATTGAAATTGAAATGAATTTTTGATGACTCATGCCCAGCTCTTGACCGATGCTACGGCTGCTACTATGTCGGTCTCTTTCGACCAATTCAGCGATTTTATCGCAATTTTCGACGACAGGCCTTCCGGAGCGTGGCGCATCTTCGACCACCTCTAACGTTGAAACCATCGTTGTGCGGTGGAAATGGAAACTATATCGGGTGCATAAACTGCACAAATTTTATTGGCGGCTTGAGATGCATTTTTGCCTTTATCGTAGTAGTACTGTAAAATATGCCGTATTTTCTCTTTATTTTGCTACATGTTTGCGACGGAGGTGTCAAAAAGTTACGTCCGATGCAAATATCGGTGATATATTTTTAATTGTTTAAGATACATGATTTGTCCGGAAAGTAATAGGACTGACTGTCTTCCGCCGCGACTGTATTTCGGAGCGTGCGCGCACCGACTGGGTTCGGTAAAGGGCATTCCTTGCTAACAGACGAGCGTCTAGTCAGTTGTCTCCGAGCACTTGGAAAGTCGGGACAAACATTTTCGCGCGACGAGTCTCTGTAAGTGGTGCAAGCCGAAAATGCAACGTTCGTTAGAGCAGATTAAATTCTGTGTGAAACTTGGCAAGTCTACGACAGAGACCATCATCCATAATATAATATCCACATAATCGTAAAATACTTGTACATAACGATAAATACAAGGCGGATGCCTTAATAGGTTTCATCTCCGGCTTAAGGAAACCTTTATTATGAGGCATAATTCTTGCTTTGTGACCGACATCCCATCAACGATATGCTATCGCAGACAACTTCGAAGCCAGGAATGTTAAGAATTTGTAAATTGCAATAATAACGGCGATAAGCATAAAAGAGTAGAACCAAGCTCGATGAATCCTTTTCAAAATTTAAACTGTAGCTATATACAGTACACCCAAAGCACACTAAGAGAACGTTAATATGTATATCTTGCAACAGGATTATCAGCAGAAACGTCTAAAAAATTTCGGCCGCTAAGAATGTAGTTGGTTGATTCGGAGAATTAGTATACAATGAAGAACAAAGCGACAGATGATATTACTTTAAATGAACACATCAATACCAGTGCGTCGAATACTTATATGAAATCGTTACGGGCTCTAAAGGAACAACTGTTGAGGACACATTTTCGGAAAAAACCAATTCATGGGGTCACACCCATCACAAAGCATTTTGCGTAAAAATATTTGAGGCAGTAGCAGAATTTTCATTCATTTGACGGTGTGACGAACGCAATATCACACGACTTTGGCTAAGACGACATTTTCTTCATTACCAGTCAGTCAGTCGTCTTGAGCATCAAAGTTAAGGGGCTATACCAGTGTGACGCATGAAAAATTTGGCGATTTTCGTGAAATTTTTTAAGAGAAAGAACGCGATTGAATATTTCGAATTCTTGAACGTAATAAGGTATATTTTCAGCTATATTTTAAGATTTTTTTTACAAAAATGTTGAAAAATAACGGAGTTATGGGCTGTCTTCGTAGGTGCCAAAAAAAGAAATGCCCCAACTGCTGCCCTGATTTCGGCCGAATGAGTAGCTGAAACAAAAAAAAATTGAAAAGTCTATTAAACTTAAGGATATTTCCTATACAATGAACTACGATCTTTGAAAAATATCAAAAATTAACAAAATAGCGTAAAGTTTTTTTAGGTAAAAAATGATCATTTTTTTAATGCCAAATTGAAAATTTTCAACCAATCAAAAAGATCGTAGTCTATTGTACGAGTATAGTAAATGTATTCAACAATACTCAATTTTAGATTGAAGTCGATCGGGGTTAATTTCTCGTTGAGTTATGATGCCAGCAATTTTGAAAAATGTCGTTTCGAGAAAATACGTTCAAAGTTTCACTTATATATGTTTGCACCTCCGAGCGGTCGCTTTTTAGAACGCTGTCATCCAAAAACTATTCAAGATACGACCTTCCCGATTACACAAGATAATTATGGAAATATAAGATATCGAAAAAGTTTTTTTTGAAAGTGTCACACTAGCGAACGATCGGGAAGTTTTTCTCGAATTATTTTAAAGAATGAATAGAGTTTTCGCTGACCCCAATGTAAACAAAAGTAAACCAGCAGTCCACATTCGATGAAGCCCCGGTGTATTCAAGATTATAACTCTAAAAGGACTTAGTAACAAATATTCGATCGATAATATCACCACTTAAAAACCCTATATGGATAGTAAAAAATTAGGGTAGATGAAATTGGGAAAAACAAAACAAAAGTTAGTCATTAACTTTCAGAAACTCAACAAAAAAACTTTCGATGATACATATCCAATCCCTGACATAACAAAAATTTTATCCAATTTAGGCAGAAGCAAATATTTCGTCCCCTTAGATTTAAAAAATGGCTTTCATCAGATTAAACATATCCTTCCCTGTAAAGGATGTCCAATGTGAATTCTGTCCATTACAATTTGGATAAAAACCGCGCCAAACATCTTCCGACGCGCGATAGATAATATGTTAAGAGAACACATTGGTAAAAATTGGTTTGTCTCCGTTGATAATGTCATCATCTATTCTGAATATAAAGAAGAGTATTTGAAAGATGTAGAAACTATTCTTAAAAGTGTATTCAGTTCACTCCCAAGAGGACATGTCTATTACCAGATTTCTCGCTCTTTGTTCAGAAGCTAAGGACATTATGCCACTAACGAAAGAGAGCTTATAGCTTTTGTTGTGGCACTAAAGATTGTTAAGAATCAACTAAATGTATTTACAGAACAGCTAAATGAGTTAAGCTTCCCGCCCTCATACATCACTACATCACCCAGCACACCACTCACAAAGCAACAGTGGCACACTCACCACACTTGGAGACAACACTCACCGACTGGAAGAAGAAGTCCACACCTACACACACACCAATACACGCCGTACATCAACCCACCATAACCCTTCACAGCCCAACGAGCAAAAACCCTCGCCCTGGAAGAGTCGGCCCTTTTCGATCACGATCTACGAGCGATACACCTCAGCGGACGTTTTGCTATTTTCGGCGCGCAGCAACTTTTTTCGTTTTTTCTCTAATCATTTTGCCTCATCAGTCGATTTTCGGCGCGCAGCAGCTTTTCACGTTTTTCTCCAATCATCTTGTCTTATCATTTGATCTTCGACGCGCAGCAGTTCATCCAATTATCTTAATTACAAGTTTTTTATATACTCGGTACCATCAATATACAATTACTGTCTTCTCCATACATTTACTGTCACTCCACTGGTATCCGACCAGGGAGATTCTTCTTTTAACCTTTTATTGGAAACACTGTGTAAAGCTTGTGCATATAAATAAATACCTTAAAGAATTAAGAGGCAGTTTTTTGGCCATAACAAAAAAAAAGGATTTTTTATTTCCGGAGTGGGTGCTAAGGTGTAACTGCTGAGGTAATTATCTACATAAGTAAGTGGTAAAACAACTATGGTCCTTCGAGCCATTCTGAATGGCACTATGGTGAAAAACTAGCAAACTAGTTTAACTAAAAATATAAAAAAAAGAGAAGGTGAAATACTAAAGAAAAAAATGGTGAAAAAAAACAAATTTTTAATAAGTAACGAAAAAGTGCGCTAGTGGAAAACATACAAGTGTAGTGAAACAGAAAACAGATACAAATACAAAGTGCTAAAGTGCTCGAAAATTGTAAAAGAGCACAGTGGAAAAAACTATATATGTATGTATGTATATGTATGTATATACATATAAGTATAAGTGAAAAAAGAGGGAAAGTGCATACAAATATACAAGGAAAGGAAACCAATAAAAATTCTGTGTGCTGGCGCAAAACCCTACAGCGAAATTTAGTGCAAAAAAAAAACTAGTAAGGAAGGGCTAAGTTCGGGTGTCACAGAACATTTTATACTCTCGCATGATAAAAAGATAATCGAGATTTCATTATCCGCCATTTACCTATTTTTTTATTTTGCTGTAAAATTAATTAGATTAGATCAATTTGTGTACTTTGAGTATTGAATTGTTTTTTCATTTCCTAATGTATGTGAGTATGTATTATACAGAGAAGGCATCAGATGGAATTCAAAATAGCGTTATATTGGAAGAAGGCGTGGTTGTGAACCGATTTCACCCATATTTCGTACATGTCATCAGGGTGTTAAGAAAAAATTATATACCGAATTTCATTGAAAACGGTCTAGTATCCGTAGTTCCTGAGATATGGTTTTTGGTCCATAAGTGGGCGACGCCACGCCCATTTTCAATTAAAAAAAAAAGCCTGGGTGCAGCTTCCTTCCGTAAAATTTAGTGTTTCTGACGTTTTTTGTTAGTCGGTTAACGCACTTTTAGTGATTCTCAACATAACCTTTGTATGGGAGGTGGGCGTGGTTATTATCCGATTTCTTCCATTTTTGAACTGTATATGGAAATGCCTGAAGGAAACGACTCTATAGAGTGTGGTTGACATAGCTATAGTAGTTTCCGAGATATGTACAAAAAACTTAGTAGGGGCGGGACCACGCCCACTTTTCCAAAAAATTACGTCCAAATATGCCCCTCCCTAATGCGATCCTTTGTGCCAAATTTCACTTTAATATCTTTATTTATGGCTTAGTTATGTCACTTTATAGGTTTTCGGTTTCCGCCATTTTGTGGGCGTGGCAGTTGGCCGATTTTGCCCATCTTCGAACTCAACCTTCTTATGGAGCCAAGGAATACGTGTTCCAAGTTTCATCATGATATCTCAATTTTAACTCAAGTTACAGGTTGCACGGACGGACGGACAGACGGACGGACAGACAGACATCCGGATTTCGACTCTACTCGTCACCCTGATCACTTTGGTATATATAACCCTATATCTGACTCTTTTAGTTTTAGGACTTACAAACAACCGTTATGTGAACAAAACTATAATACTCTCCTTAGCAACTTTGTTGCGAGAGTATAAAAATACCGGTTGTCAAACAGCTATAAGTAACTTTTGGTAAAAGCGGAAATACTGTAAAGAAAGCAGTTGGGTATAACCGACAATACAGATATATATACATATATAGAAATATAAGTATATATATACTTCATATATATACTATATATATACATATATATCGAAATATATAAATATTTTAATTGCCATTTACTGCTTACCTTCGTGTATCAAAACACAAAATATCTCCAAACAAAAAAAAAAACAAAAATTCAAGTATTTTACTTGCACAAGTGTCCGGTGATACCAAACCCAATAGTAGCAGTGTACCTGACTGCATGATAAGCAACGGCACTCAAAGCCCTGGCAGGATGTTTTTAGAAACTGATTTATCCAGGGAAACGCCGACGATTAGCGGATCTAGCGAAGCGGATCCTTTCAAACGTGCACCAAGATTGATGCGTTCACCAAAACAGGCGTTAGTTGTTGAAAAACCTGTAAGAGCGTGGTCGTCACCACCCGCGCTGCAAGACAGCACGCCTCAACCGGAACCAACGCAACCGAAGGGTAACACTATGTCGGAATTGGGAGACGTGATCAAGAGGCTAACAGAAGCAATGAAACTGCCTCAAAGATCGATTAATAACCAGATCCGTGACCTACTTACTTCGGTCACAAGACTCCACGCACGTGCCCAAAGCGAGTACAACAGAGCCAAGGAAAGCAGGCGAAATGTTCCCCTAAGGCTTACAGGAACGGACTCAACGCCGAAAAGACCCCGCGAGGATGAGCAGCTGACGCGAAGGACCCCGCCTAAAAAAATAGCCAGCCAAGTGGAAGTCCAAAAGAGGAGCACCGCGTGCAAGAGGGATGAAGGAAACATTCCTATAAAAGAAAGGAAGGAAGAGGAAAAGGCAGATGAATGGAAACAGATGAAGCGAAAAACACAAAACCCGATTAAAAAGGCTGTTTTTGCTCCACGTCCGAGGCCCGATGTTATTATCATTGCACGCACGGGAAACATGTCGTACAGCGATATGCTGAGATCCGTCAAAAAGGAAGATGCTCTAAAAGAGCTTGGCGAGAACGTTTCACGGATTCGGAAAACGGCAAAAGGCGAAATTTTGCTTGAAATGAAGAAGGCCCAGATGAAAAACACGGGAGCATATGAAAGGGAGATATGCAAAGTTCTAGGCGACCAGGCGAAAACAAGAACCCTAACCCACGTGTTAACAGTGGAGATCAGAGACCTGGACGAAATCACCACCAAAGAGGACATAGCGGTGGCAATACGCTCACAAATTAAAGAGCTGAGTTCCTTTGACGTTAATGCCATCAAAACCATCAGACAGGCATACGCGGGCACGCAGACGGCAGTCATCAGCCTTCCCGCAGCGGACTCAAAACGGCTGCTTGAAGCTCATAAGATCAAGATTGGATGGGTGGTCTGCAGAATAAAGGGAAAAGCCGAACCTCAGAAAGTGTTTCAGGTGCCTGGAATACGGTCATCTGGCGAGGCATGTACCAGTGAGGAAGATCGAAGTACATGTTGTGCCAAATGTGGTGAAAAGGGACATTTCGCAAAGGAATGTGACAAAGGCCCATCGTGTGCAGCATGCAAAAGCAGCGGGAAAAAAGAGACCGGACACCGGATCGGAAGCTGGAAGTGTCCACTATATCAAGCTGCGTGTAAAAAGACAAAATGAGAGTTGTTCAAATCAACCTAAACCACTGCGAAGCGGCCCAAGAGCTGCTGAAACAAGCAGTATTCGAAAAAAGGATAGATGTGGCGATAGTGTGTGAGCAATATAAAAACATAAACGCTGGCACGTGGATCTCCGACAAGGAAAAGAAAGTTGCCATATGGGCCTGTGGGAGCTTCTGGAAAGATCATACTATACACGAGCGAAAATAGGTGGCATTTATTTCTACAGCTGCTATATTCCCCCGAGCGTGCTGCAAGGAGACTATGAAAGAATCCTCGATGAGCTAGTACGAGACGCCCTCACTACCACGCCAAACGTGATAGCAGGCGATTTCAACGCATGGGCCATTGAATGGGGTAGTAGCTACACAAATAGACGGGGTAATGCTCTACTCAAAGCGTTTTCAGTGTTAGACGCCGTGCTGCTCAATACAGGCAGTAGAAATACTTTCGAAAAGAATGGACGGGGATCGATAATAGACATCACATTCGCCAGCAGCACGCTGGTTCGATCGGCAAATTGGAAGGTGTGCGATTTCTACACACATAGCGATCACCTGGCCATCTTGCTGGAAATCCGCAAACAAACACAAACTCGATCCAGCGTAAAAAAATGGCGGAAAAGAGGATGGAAGGTGGAAACGTTCGATGAAGAAACTTTCAAACTCATGTTGGATGGGAACATAGATGGTGCGATCAACGTTGACCGAAAGGCTGAAGCCCTGGTGAAGCACATAAGCAAAGCCTGCGATGCTGCTATGTGTAGGAAAAGGCACAACATAATCCAAAGGCCCGCATACTGGTGGAACGAGGAGATCAGCACATTGAGAAGCGAATGCCATAAAGCTAGACGCCTCTGCCAAAGGAGCCAAGGTACGCCACACCATACAAGATTACGAGAAAGTTTTAAAAGAAAACGTAAAGAACTCAAGAAGGCGATCAAAAGTAGTAAGTCTTCGAGTTTTAAAGAGCTATGTGCAAAGGTGGACGAGAATCCGTGGGGCGATGCTTATAAAATAGTAATGGCGAAAATCAGAGGGGGAAAAAGTCAAGCACCAACCTGTCCGATTCTCCTGGAAAAGGTGGTGAAAACGCTTTTCCCAACGCAAGAACCACAATCGAGCAAAACGATACCAACAATGATGGCATCTGTAATTGTAGGCGAGAAGGAGGTAATGGAAGTGGCAGAGAGATTTGGCAACGCCAAGGCTCCAGGACTTGATGGCATCCCGAACAAGGCACTTAAAATTGCCATCAGCCATAAAAACAGGACATTTGCCGAACTCTACACACGATGTCTGAATGAAGGAATCTTCCCGAAAGTATGGAAGAAACAGCGGCTGGTTCTTCTGCAAAAGCCAAACAAACCGGCTGGAGAGCCGAGTGCGTATCGCCCACTCTGCATGATCGACACGATGGCAAAAATATTAGAAAGATTAATTTGCACACGACTAGAACGCCACCTAGAAGAAGAGTCTCCTGGGTTATCTGAAAACCAATTTGGATTCAGAAGGCATCGGTCCACGTTAGACGCAGTTGGAAAAGTGACGGACATTGCGGCCAAAGCCATAGAGGGCACCAGATGGATGTTTGGTGATAAAAAATACTGCGCAGTTGTTACGTTGGACGTGAAAAACGCTTTTAACTCGGCATACTGGCCACATATATTGAGAGCATTAGAGGCAAGAAACACCCCGGGGTATCTTCTGAGGACAATTAGCAGCTATCTGTCTGACAGACTACTGTTGTACGATACAGTTGCAGGTCCAAAAACCTACACGGTGACAGGTGGAGTACCACAAGGCTCCGTACTAGGTCCACTAATTTGGAATGTGCTGTACGAAGGGGTGTTACCATTACCGCTACCAAAAGAAGCACAGATAATTGGCTATGCGGACGATATTGCCGTAACGATCGTAGCTAAAGAACTCTTGCAGATACAGAATATATGCAATGAGACCGTGTCGAAAATCAAAGACTGGCTTACGAGTAACAAGCTACAGCTTGCAGGAGAAAAAACAGAGGCAGTGCTCATCACGAGCAGAAAAAGGCTAGAAACAGTCACATTGAACATTGATGGGTATAACGTTGTAACGCAAACTTCTTTGAGGTATCTTGGCGTTATGATCGATACGAGGCTCAATTTCAAGGCGCACATTGAAAAGGCCTGTGGTAAGGCGGCTAAAGTGACTGCGGCCCTGTCGAGGATCATGGCAAACATTGGAGGCCCAAGTCAAAGAAGGAGAGCTCTGTTGCCCAAAGTTAGCCAGTCAATGCTTATGTACGCAGCTCCCATATGGGGGACGGCCCTGCGTCAAAAAACCAGTGTAAATATGGCAAAGACTGCGTCCAGGTTATGTGCCCTGAGAGTTGCCTGTGCATTTAGAACGGTGCCGCACGAGGCGAGTGCTATCATATCTGGTGTATTGCCACCGGATATAATGGCCTCTGAGCTAAGTAGAGTCTACCATAAAACAAAAACAATGAATAGGCGCCTAACGGTCGACGAGCGCAAAGAGGAGAGAAAGTCAAGTCTCGATGAGTGGCAAAAGCAATGGGATGCGGCAGATAAAGGAAGATGGACCCATAGATTAATTAAGAATGTATCAGCCTGGATTGACAGACAACACGGAGAGACAGATTTCTACCTAACGCAGTTCTTATCGGGCCATGGCTGTTTCAGGGAATACCTACACAAATTTGGCCACGATGACGAAATACAATGTTCCTTCTGCGGAAATGCCGCAGAAAACGCAGAGCACGTCTTTTTCACCTGCTCCAGGTATGTAGTAGAGAGAGAGACGATAGAAAAGCTGACAAATGAAAGCATAACGCCCGACAACATAGTGAGTCACATGCTGCGATCACAGCTGGTGTGGGCTAAAGTGAAAGAGTGGGCCGCAATAGCGCTCCTAGAACTGCGAACAAAAGAAAGGCAGCGAAGAAGCATAAGACCACATGAAGAACCCGAGCGGTAGGTCGTGAAGAGGCAGTTATTGCCCAGCTTGGTCCTGCGAAGTAGTGCCTAACGGCGGTCCCGCAGGTCCGAATACAAGCTATAGCAGCCGGAGTTAAGGGTTTAGTACGTAGGCATAATGTCCCGCAAGTCCAGAATAGTTATGTATTACTGTCTGGGCGTGGTCCCGAAAGAGGTGTACCCTAGCGGACAATATGAATCGTGCATGCTACCAGTTCCACCCTGGTAGTATCTTTAGAAGATTCCCCCTTCGGAAACAACAAAAAAAAAAAAAACAAAAAAACACCTTATGCTTGATCAAGCAATAAGCAGGATTTCCTTAAATAAGTAAGCTAAAGTAAAGGCAAACACAAGAAAATTATATATATATATAAATAGGAAAAAAAGGAAAAAAGGGCAAGAAAACCAAATCAAAAATTACATATTTACATATATGCAGTAATTCAATATATGTGCGCTTTAATATACTTAAAAATTTATCATACGTATATATGTATATCAATGTATATACTCAGCAGTTGAGCAGTAGAGCTTATCTACATACATACAAATATATATACCCACTAGCAAAAGGTAATAGGTAGTGTATGAGTTGGTACGAGCCAAAGTGAGGGTCTTACTGCTGAATTCATTGCTGAATTTTAACACAGCGATGTCCTAGGAATTTCAGAACAGATCAACTCACATACCCAGGGATACAAATCGATCAGCTGTACGCATTACCAAGCTATATATCTGAAGACATGAATTAGTCAGTTGTAAGCATTACCGGCTCACATACCTGGGTAAACGAATCTATCAGTTGTGCGAATCACCGGCACACATACCTAAATATATGAATCGATCAGTTGTGCGCATTTCCTACTAAAACGAATCCAAAATAAATATCTTATAGTTTTATATTTTTTAATTCAATTAGAAATAATAAAGAAATCCATTTCAGTACAAATTACTAAAATTAAGATTTTACATTTAAAAATAATGTCAATGTTACTTAAATTAAGTGTTTTCATACTTTAATTTATTATATTTGTTTATCTTTTTGCTTTTTCAAAGAGCCCGCTTTGTGATATCGGTTTTTACCCATCTTGAAAGCTCTTTTGAGCTTCCGCTCATAATCGCCTTTAGAGAAACCTTCCACTTGCATTACTTCTAAAAAAAATAAACAAAGTGTATCAAAATAAACGCTTATTAATTACGGAAAAGTAAAATTTACCATATATGGCATTATTTAGGCACTCAAACTTCTTGAATGCCACCTTGTCTTGCAGTCCATCATAATTTAACTGCACCATGACGCTATCGCTGAGAATTTTCATTCCGTTTGTAACTCCAATTGATCCTATAATGTTTTTTATAATAGACACCTGATACACCGATTTAGTTGCTGATAATGAATTTATATACATTGAAATTTTGTGATAATTTTCACTTGTTCGTAATGAAAAACCTTCGTCAGTGCATGGCAATGCCTTTGATGTGCTGTGAACTGTTCCGTTGTTTATGCGTTCTCCTTGCTGGCAACATCTAGTACAACCTTCTAATGCATTATGTCCCATAGTCTGACATAAAAATGCCTTTGCGGGTGAATCACATATGAACGCTCTGATTTTGATTTGAAATACCTTTCCACTTATGTTTATACCATTTTTAAGTAAATTGGATATTTCAGACGCAAATTCCTGTAAATAACTATTCACGTTGGATGGTTTTTTTGTGCCTAAATAACCATACATCAGTATTTAATTGTAGAAAAAGGTTTCCCATAAGAGGCCATAACATTTGCTGTGAGCTCTTATATAGTGGAAGACCGTCAATACCGATATCTAACACTACAATTTCCATTTGTTTTATGGTGTCACTTATTCTACGCAGCTTATTTTCGACTCGTAAATGTAAATATGTTCCAGGCGAAACACTTCTTATTATTGAATCCTGCCTAATAATCAGAGACTCTGCGCAAGTTGGGACATTTAAATGCCATTTATTTAAAAGTTTCAATAAACCATCAAAAGCCACGCGAGTTACGTTATTTTTCACTGCCCATTGTTTTAAGTCAACTACCAAACTACTTTCATTCACATTTTCAGTTCTAGAATTTTCATTGTTAATTTCAACCACATTTTCACATTCACTAAGATTATAATTATTGTCATTTGAATTATTTATATTTAGAATTTCATTTATTTCGGCATTAATTAATCTTCTTTGATGACGTTTGCTGTACATACTTAGATAAATTTTAATACTTAACACGCGACCGCTTTCAACCGATACTTAAAATTTACTAAGAACGACAATCATTAAAATTGAAAGACAACAATTGTCGGCGTCGTGGCAGGACTAACGGTTACCAATTATTTTCAGAAAAGAACAACAACAAAAAAGTAGTACTGGAGCGCTCACATACCCAGAGGGCTGGGTCGATCAGTTGTGCGGATGACCACCTCATATGAATAAAATTCGCACATTTCTTGAAGATAACAACAACGATTTTAAAGCGAAATTTTTTTCGTTTCTTGCCCCGCAACCCATTACCAACTCGCTTACTTTTTTCAGTGGTGAATTATTTTGCTACTGGGTATTTTAACTTTTTATCATACGTATATATATGTACATATACTCATCCGTTGAGAGCAAGCTCAAAGGAGAAACAAAATATTCCAGCTTACAGGTACTCACACATAAGTACATATCGAGCCATTACCGCCAAAATAATGTATCCCACACCATAATCGATTTTTGGTTTGTTATCGAAATCGATAGTTCAACATCATTTGCATCATCTGTCAAAATTTCATGGCTTTAAATTAAACCGTTATGATTTTATAACAAAAACCATTTTAATGTAAATGCATATGGTGACTTGTTTACATTTTCTTTGAACGCTTGTGTGGGATACAATTTTTTTTTTAAATAAATGAAACACAAGAGGAAAAAACACAATTTTTTGAGACTTTAATTAAAGATAAAGCTTTAGAACAATATGTCGAAGGTATGAATTTGTTTTTTTGCAAAATATGTTTTTGTTTTCAATTATTGGATATTTTTACAGCTCTCCCTGGTACCGTATAGCGATTCAGATGAATCTTTCGTTGATTTAAATGGTTTGGAAAGTTTAAAAGAAGTCGAGGAGGAAACGTGTGTTGGGAAAAGGGGCTACAGAAAGCAAAAGAGAATACCTAAACGGCTGCAAAAAGTTAAGAAAAAAAATACGAGTGTTTTGCCCAACCCGTGCTTAAAGAAAAGATGTCCAAATTCGTGTCATGATAAAATTTCTGAAGATGAAAGAGTAAGAATAAATGAACATTTTTGGGCAATCGGCAACAAAATTAGACAGAAAGATTGGCTGTCTTCTTGTGTTAAACAAGTCGATATTAAAAGGCGATATGGAGAAAGTGACAGAAAAAAGTGCAGCTTTAATTATTTTATCAATATCAATAATAGCAGTTTTAAAGTTTGTCAAAAATTTTTATTGAAAACGTTGAACATTTCACAAACGATTTTAATATCCGTAATAAAAATAGAAGTTCGTATAAAACTTGCCTTCAAAATATGAAAAAAAGTAAAATCCTTTATAGAAGAATTACCAGCGGTTCCTTCACATTATTGCAGGAATAAAAGTACAAAATTATATCTACCTCAAGAATTTCGAAACATAAAAACTGTATATCAGCATTATGATGAACATTTGAAAACTATTAATAAAGTAAATAGTCAGTTATCGTTAAGAGTATTCCGTAATATTTCTAAAAACAGTTTCAATTTTGGCTTTCATTTACCTAAAAAAGATAAATGTATCTTATGCGAGAATTACAATAATTTAGACACAGAATCCAAAAAGCAATTGCATTCATCAGAAGAGTATCAAATTCATCTAAAGGACAAAGAGAAATGTAAGCAAATATTTTTGGAAGACCAAAAGCTATGCAAAGAGAATCCGGCTTATTTATGTACAAGTTTCGACTTGCAAAAGGTCTTAAATACTACCTATGGAAAAAGTGTTACTTTGTTCTATTCTAGAAAATATTCATTCTACAATGAAAGTTTTTATGAGAGTGGTACAAGAGATGGGATAGTTTGTGAGGGACTTACTCAATTATATGACCATATACATATTAAACATTTCTTCTGCTAAATATAAGGATTTCAAAACGCTTTGCGATAGAAAAACTATACCCGTAAATTCCAACACGAGTATTTAAATTTAAAATGGGATGGATCTGTTAAAGATTTGCTACCTGAAACCGACCAGGAAGATAGTATTTAGCGTTCTTTATATATTTTTATCTATCGTTATTCAAGTTTACAAGATTTTAATATGAATAACATCACTTTGTTAACAGAAAACTTTAAATATATGATTTACATTACTTTATTTTTGTTTTATCGAATATACTAAGAAATGTATGAATTTATTTTTTTTTTAAATCAAATGTAATTTAATTTTAAGGACTAAGTAAAAAAATTAAATAAATAAAAAACGGGAAGTCACTTCCTTAAAATAATTTTTTTGTGTAACCCACACACTTTTTTAATAATAGGTTGCCAGAAGGAAAGCAAAAAAATGTATCCCACAAAAACAACCGTTATGATGAAAATATCTATTTAAAATTATTAAAATTAAATGTATTACGCAAAAATATATTTACATTATAAAATTTAAAATAATGGCTTTATTCAAACTGATTTAATTTAAAAAAAACTTTCCCCTGTACAATTTCGAGTTTGTGGGATACATTCTTTCGGCGGTTATGGCTCGATATATGCGGGACATTATACCCTACTAGGATACCACAAATTTTTTCATACTTTCAAAAAAAAAAGCGTTCGCAAGAAATTAAACGGTTCGGTAGAGAAAATATCATAATATATATTTTTACATAAACAAACTATTGCGGAAAATTTATTTTACATGTTCAAAGTCCAAATTGGCACATTTTCGGCATACCCCTTGTTCTTTGGTAAGCAAAAACAAGCAGGATTGCGTACTTATGTACAAAGTGCATTGACCTCTTATACGAGCACTCATTTGCAAGTACATACAAACGGATTCGTCTATAGGTATACCCTGTAAGACATACAAACACAATACAAATTATAATTTAAAAAAATTTTGCAATTTGAAAAATTAAATAAATAATAAATAAGGTTATACTATTTTTGAGAATAATAAACAGAATTTTTGATTTAATCCGAAAAAAAAAACGAAACACGGTATTTGATTTAATTCGGAAAAAAATTATATATTCTATTATTAATAAAAGATTTCGTGGAGAAATAACGAATTTGTTTCAAGTCAATCAGTTTACACTGATAATTTTTTTATAAAATTGAACTTTTCTAAATGAACGCAGATTCTAAAGAATCTAAATCTTCTCAATTACTAAAAGTACCAAAAATGCTTTCGGACGAAAAAAGTCCATGTACACCTGCAGAAGCTACACGCTCAAAGCAAGGTGACACAAAACAAAAAAGGGGGAAAGACATTATATACAGTAAATTTATTGTGAAGAGTGACAGTTTTATAAAATACTGCACTCGACTTTCATCTTCGCCGATTCAAGATAATTCTGAATCAGCATTAGAAATCAAAAAAAAAAAAACCTGAAGAATTTTTGGATACGTCTCCAAGCTTCTTATGCCGCAATGTGACACAGAAATTTTTCATGGGGGTTATGAACAATGGCCGTCCTTCCGGGGCATGTTCACAGCCGTTTACATAAACCACCAAAAATTATCTAATGCACAAAAATTGTATCACCTCCGATACAAAACGAAAGGTCAAGCTGGCGTCATAGTAAAACAGTTCGCATTAAATGACGACAATTTTAATATGGCTTGGGAAGTTTTAAAATGAAGATACGAGAATGAACGAATATTGGTCGATAAGCAGATAACAATTTTACTGAATTTGCCAAAAATTCAAAAGGAAACCAGTGAAGAGTTTATCAAACTTCAATCCACTGTTTCCAATTGTTTGTCGATTTTATCGACCCAAAACATTCCCACAGACAACTGGGACCCTATGGTAAATATATGCAGAGCAGCATTACCAGAAAAGTCTTTATTATTGTGGGAGAAATCGCTCTCATCACGGAAAAAGTGCCCAACGTGGCAACAAATGAAAGATTTTCTCACCACCCAGTACGAAATCGCAGAAAGGGTAAACAAAAAAATAACTACAAGTAAACCAAAAGGTATTCAGTAAGACTTCAATCGAAGCTTCCACAAGCCCCAAGCCAATAGCAACAACAATTTGAATAGAAGCTTCTTTAAAACGCAATCGTTCTCATCTGAACAGAATAAATATTGATCATGCGAACTATGTACAGGAGGGCATAAGCTCAAATCTTGCGAGAGATTCAAAAAATTGAATATTATCGACCGCAACAATTTTGTGAAAACAAAAAGACTTTGTACAAACTGTCTGTCACATGCGCATACACTCAAAGAGTGCGAAAGCAAATTTAACTGCGTCTATTGTCATAAACGACACCATTCGATGCTTCATATAAATAATTTTTCCAGCTTACCCCCAAACAGCACAAATATCAGAAGAGCCACGGGTTTAGTTGCAACAGCAAATCCCGAAGTGCCAAATCCACAAAATTGCCAGGAAGCACCATGCTGCTCAAGGCATTCAAAACTCAAACGCTACACAGCGAAAATCAAAGTAGGGTACTACTACCCACAGCAGTCGTCTCCATCGAACATCGAGGAGAACTGTTTAAGCTCAGAGCCCTAATAGAAGAAGGATCACAACGATCTTTCATAACGTCTAGGGCATAAAATAGGCTAAATCTGCCAACAAAACAAGCCAACTTTGAAATTACGGGAATGGGCAGAAGAGTAGTTCAAAACTCTAATAAAATCTGCCCCATTACCCAATTTTCCCCCGCAACTAACATACATGCTTCCAAGCTAATATATAAACAGCAAGCATTGGGAAAAGGTTTCACACCTTAAGTTAGCAGATCCCAACTGCAACACCCCTGCTCAAATAGACCTTCTATTAGGCAGCGATCTCATACCACAGATAATACTCGAAGGTATTGAGAAAATTTCAAGCACACTTTTGGCACAAAAGACTATTTTCGGTTGGATCCTAAGTGGACTAGTTACGGAACCAGTCACAACAATGACAACTCAAGTTGAGGAAATCTCAAACGAGTACCTTAATTCACAATTGAGAAAATTTTGGGAGATAGAAGAACCCCCCCCCGTTTTATTCACAACCCCCGAAGATCAGTATTGTGAAGACTTTTACTAAGCCACAACTACTAGATCAGATACTGGTCGGTATGTCGTACGACTACCACTAAAACAACAATTTCCCAACACAATCGCCTTAGGTCAATCTCGCACCTCTGCAATACAGCAGTTTCAAATTATGGAAAGAAACCTACTTAAAAAAGGTGAGCTCAAACCAGCATATGATGGTGTGTTGGAAGAATACCTCCATTTAGGTCACATGGAGGAAGTAAGCCCGTTCGCAAAAATCATCAATGGCAAATACTACTCATTTTACTTGCCACATTATGCAGTAGTAAAGCCAGATAAAACAAGTAAGGAAGGGCTAAGTTCGGGTGTCACCGAAAATTTTATACTCTCGCATGATAAAGTTATAATCGAGATTTCATTATACGTCATTTACATATTTTTCAAATACTTTATTTGTGTAAAGTTTTATTCCGCTATCATCATTGGTTCCTAATGCATATGCTCGTATTATACAGAGAAGGCATCAGATGGAATTCAAAATAGCGTTATATTGGAAGAAGGCGTGTTTGTGAACCGATTTCAGCCATATTTCGTACATGTCATCATTGTGTTAAGAAAACATTATATGCCGAATTTCATTGAAATCGTTGGAGTAGTTCCTGAGATATGGTTTTTGGTCCACAGGTGGGCGACGCCACTACCATTTTCAATTTTTAAAAAAGCCTGGGTGCAGCTTCCTTCTGCCATTCCTTCCGTAAAATTTAGTGTTTCTGACGTTTTTCGTTAGTCGGTTAACGCACTTTTGGTGATTTTCAACATAACCTTTGTATGGGAGGTGGGCGTGGTTATTATCCGATTTCTTCCAGTTTTGAACTGTATATGAAAATGCCTGAAGGAAACGACTTTGTAGAGTTTGGTTGACATAGCTGTAGTAGTTTCCGAGATATGTACAAAAAACTTAGTAGGGGGCGGGCCACGCCCACTTTTCCAAAAAATTACGTCCAAATATGCCGCTCCCTAATGTGATCCTTTGTGCCAAATTTCACTTAAATATCTTTATTTATGGCTTAGTTATAACACTTTAAAGGTTTTCGGTTTTCGCCATTTTGTGGGCGTGGCAGTGAGCCGATTTTGCCCATCTTCGAACTTAACCTTCTTATGGAGCCAAGAAATACTTGTAACAAGTTCCATCATGATATCTCAATTTTTACTCAAGTTACAGCTTGCACGGACGGACGGACGGACAGACTCTGGGCATCCAATGGAATGCGATATCGGACCAGTTTTCATACACGACTGAGTCCATATCCGCATTATCCGCCAATAAAAAATGCCAAATTCTCTCCTCTGTGGCAAAACTCTTTGACCCGGCATTGATACAAGAATTATGGTTAGATGGTAACAACTGTAAATGGTATGGATAAATTATATTTCAGAGCACAAAGCCAAAGCGACAAGGCGACCGCAAGCCACTTATTAGTTGCAAAAGCAAAAGTGGCTCCTCTGAAAACTATAAGTCTACCACGACTAGAACTATATGGTGCACTACTACTTGCCAAATTAGCATCCAAGTTAATTTTTGCCACCAGATGATTAATAACACGCTGTTTTGAATGGTGAAGTTGAACTCAACTTTCTTTATTAAATAATGTTTTTTGATGTTATTCGTTCTAGTTCATTTACATTATTTAAATGTAGTTTATGTAAATAGTTTGAGTCTAATTTAATTTCATTTTTCGATAGGTTATTCTGAAGTATTGCGGGTAAGATTTGGTAGGTTTGTTTGCCAGTTTGTGTAACTAACTTTATTCAAAGTTATGGTTTCGTTAAAGAAGTTAATGAGAAAAGTACCATTTAGTTTAAAAGATGTATTATTATAAGTAATATTTCCAATAAAATTTGAAAGAAATATTGTTCCTTCACTAATTAATTCAATTATAGCTTGGTTTACATATTGGTAATCGCAAAGGGCTTTTTCTCCGCTAAGGATCTGTGAAATGCAATGGGTTTTGTTTTGTTTTTTAAATGTGATTTATGAATATTTCTGTTATCTTTAGTAGTTATTGTGACGGTATTGTCTTTAGCGACAGTTTTTTTTTTTAAAAACGGGTTTCGTTTTCCCTTTAATTTGTTTGTTCTTTTTAAACATAGTATCACCAGGTTCGTAGTTCCTTTTTTTTGACAGATTTTTGTTGTGATAATTTAGTGTATTTTTTTGGTTTCTAGCTATTTCATTTCGAAGGTCAGAATTAACTATTTCCCTAAAGTTTGTTAAATCTTTCTCTGTGTTCTTCCAAAGAAAATATCAGCTGGTTTTTTTCTCGTAACTGAATGTATCATGTTATTGTATCTGTCAACGGCAATGTTGACAATTTCTTTAATAGAGTAATCAGGATCCACTTCCACTTGGAGACATCTGATTATTTCAATAATAGTGGAATGTACACGCTCTATCGCACCATTGACTTCGCTTTTCTGAGGTGATGCTAGATAGATTTCAATTCCTAACCCTTCTAAATAGTTCAGAGTTATTGGGCTTATAAAGCTGCCTCCATTGTTCATAACCAGGGATGGGCACGACCACAACCAAACCGCGCTCATAAAATGACATTGTGTTAGTGCATTTACTGTGTGACAAAGCGAATCAACGATCAGAAATAATCAGTCTGCAGGAATAAGGGGATGTTAAACTTATTCCAGTGTGAGAGCGCCTCAAAATAAGCGTTTTTTATAACATTTTCCATTGTGGCCAGATCAGAAAAAAGCTATTTTTTGGGCATTTTAAATATGTAAAACACCCAATTGCATTTTCCACACCACCTATGAGGTATGCAAAATGGCGCGTTACCGAAGTTATTTTTGGGTGCTCGGTTCCCCAGTAGGCCTATATCACCCATTAAAAATTTATTTACATAAAAAATGAAAAAAACATAACGATAACAATTCATATACGAGTATAAAAGTATAAAAAAAGTAACAAAAACAATATCACTTGATATCACATAATAATACTATACGAGTATGATACTTAAAACTATAAAAATAAACGTACTATATATACAAATGCCAATATTTAAGCCCCAAATTTAATTTGTAATTAAAAACTTTCTATTCTTTTTATCGTTCTAACTTTAGAGTCTCTTAATGCGAATCTGCTTAAAAATATTATTTTAGTATAAAATATTTAGCTCATTGCAACCACTAAAAAAGGAAGATAAAAACTACAAATGAGAAACACACAAAATTTTATTCTTAAAATTGGGTAGAGATAAATCTTTATTTAAAAATTTAGTCACAAAATAAATTCTAATTCTAATAAATAGAGCAATAACTACCTTTGGGTCACAGTCTTTACACAACACAAGAAGGGCCTAATATCTTTTAATTTAGTAAAAAGAATTTCTCCTAATCCTATTTTATGACAATTTCTGTCAAATTCCTCAACAAATTTTGTTTCTAAATTATTAATAAATGCAACAAATTCTTGAGGCGGCTTCACTAAGTTGCATTTATCGATCTGGTTTTGGTGTATGAAGATGAATTCATCAGAAGGAATTTCATCTCCTAAATAAGGTAATGGCAGGAGGCATGTGTGCATTTTAAAAATTTTCAAATAAAGGTAGCCGCAAAAATAGTTAAAAGCATTTTCCTTTAAAAAGTTAATTTCTAAACTACTATCTAAAGTAATGGATCTAACAATGGAGTGTTCGGGTCGTGGTAAACCCTGGAAATCCTGCCAACAAAGGTCACTTAAAACGGAATCATTGCACACATTAAGAAGAACATTATGGCTATGTTCTGATATAACTGTGGCTTCGGGTTCTAAAGGCAGCTCACAGTTACCTTTTGTTACGATATTTACGTAACGTAAACCCCACGACTTCCTAAATAAACTAGAGAACATGAAAGATGTAACTCTAGTACCTCCTCTACTTCTAATCTGACCAAAAAAATGCTCTAAGCTGTCCTGACATAGTCGTCTTGTCTTTAGGTAAGGAAATCCTGTGTGTGACAGCAATCGCCACAATCATCTTAAACTATTAATATAACCACCCCTTAATAAAATTGAAATTATTTGTTGTGTTGTTTCCTAACTCATCTATGACCCGAATTGTTTTTAAAACTTTTTCTGCCTCACCTAAAAACTGGTTTTGCTCCGGGGAACTTATATAAACTTTTTAGTGGGTACAATGGCCTCAGTGAAACTACTATTAAAGATATCGAATAATTTGTTGAAAAAAGAAACGAAATCCGCGGTATTAATAAAGCTCATACTATTTGAGCTTAGGGCTCCCGAGCTGTAAAGAGAAAGCATACCTGAAGCGACCGTATTACTTAACACTTGAGACGCGAATTTAACTTTTATTTTTGAAATGTATTGGGGTATATATGAGCATCGGTTAATTTATGCGCACACCGATAACTCGACTTAGAGTCCTGTTTATAAAAATGGACTATATCTGACCAACATACGCGACTATTTTTAAAATCAACTTTATTTTTCATATTTTGTGAACACTTTCGTCCACATTTTAATAAATGGGGGCTACCGTAAAAAAACCTATTTTCTTACCATTAACGTTGAAAAAATGCCGTGACATTGAAACACCCAACAAATTAGCTTTTTGAAAATTGGTACCCTGGTCACAAGCAAAATGGCAAGGAACTGGCCCTATATTTTGAAGTTGGGTAATGGCTTCAAGAACATATTTCTTGCGGACATCCCCTTTACATGAGCCTCTAACAAAAAAATAAGCTAACGGGTGGGACCAAGGTTCCCCACCTGTACCTTGCACCATTATGGTCATTGCCGTTGTCGCTATTCTAGATGTGAGATTTTCATCTCCATAATCGTCAAGACCTATCACTCTTTCAAATTTCCTATCATACTGCAAATGATATTTCAGTGACATTTCATCTTAAGAAACTGATATGAACTTTTGTTCGAAAGAAAATCCCTTACTTATAATTTGTAATGACTTTATGCTGCTTTGGGTGCAACCTGGGAAACGAGGCCAATCTGCGACAAAAGTATGTAACGTATTTTCCGAGGGAAAACTAAGTTGGTGTTTTAGGTAGCGGTAAGCGATTGGCGACAAAAAAATACACCCAAAGCCAAAGTTTTAAAATAACTATCATATCGCCGACCTTGACTTGGCGATTACTATTAACAAAACTACTAATACAAGCACCTAACTGAGGAGGAACTTTGCTGCAAACTATCTCAAGAGGATCTGACTTTTTCCCTTTTAAAAGAACTACTTAACATTTCCTACATCTTTCTAATTCAGTCTGCCATTTGACCAACTGAGCTTTTTTAAACTCCTATTCTCCTGTTCTTTTTCATCTAATTTTATTTTTAAAATCCTATTCTCTTCCCTCAATTTTTTTTTCCTATCTGTCCCTGCTGTCAGACTCCTACATGTTTGGAAAGCTTTTTTTTCATTACTATTTAGTAGTTCCTCCTCAAGAAGTGGCAGAGGCTCTAAAATATTACCGCGGTCTTCCTTTTCTAAAAGCGGAAGCAGCTGCCTGGGATGCACCGTTTGCATTTGAGGCAGATCCTTCCATTTGGGGAAAAAAATCTTCAACGCCCATTTCAATAGGGTTTTCAAAAAAAGAATTTGGGGCGTTAAACATTGGCTCAATAATTAAATTTATATCCGAACGGTTTCGGACGCAATTTTTTTGCGTTACGCATTTCTTCAGAAAAATGCTGCGCTCACACGCAAAAATATGTTTAGGTGTTTTTTCATTTTGATCTTCAAAAAGACCTAAACGTTTGAGCCAACATTTACGCCTATTAAAGAAAATACGAAATGTTATATATAATCATAAAATATGTATAATAATAATAATAGTGCAAAAAGTGCATATTTAATGAATATTTTAAAGTACGATTTTTTTTTATAAATATCATAAATATTCAAAGATAAATCGTTACTTTAAAATAATTTGTTTAGTTAATTAACGGTAATGGAAACAAATTGACAATTAAGCTCTTAATACGTAGAGCGCGACAGACTGCAAGCGACATTTGTCAAATATTAAAATACACACGTTCTTAAAGACATAGTTATTGAGGCAGCTGCACGACTACATAACTGTGTCCATAAGAACGTGTGCATTTTAATATTTGACAGATGTCGCTTGCAGTCTGTCGCGATCTACATGTTCAGCATATCACACTTAAAAATACCTGGAATTTCAATTTCATTATCCAATCTATTTTACTTGCACAATTGAAACACTTATTTCATGGAAAGTAAAAGTCACAAACACTTTTTGCACTATTTAGCGTTTTTTACTCACCGTTCGAGATCCGTTCCACTGTTCGGAAAACTAAATATTCTGCCTCCCTCGCTGCAGCCAGCTACACATTTCCTCCAACTGCTGGTTGTTTTCGGCATTTTATCTGTAAAATAAAATAAAAAAGTATTAAATAAATGCAAATTTATTTAATAAAAGTTAAAATATACTCACATCTTCCAAATTATGTGCTGTTTTGCTTTCGCTATTCTTCGAACTAATGGCCGTTACAAATGGAGACAAAAAAATGAAAAATGTCTCCATTCGAATATTTATTTGGCGGGATTTTACTCTGGTCGTCCCTCTTTTCCAATTGCTAAACGTCAAAACCTCCTGAACTCGATGAACTGTCAAAGTTTAGGTGGTTTTGACGTTTAGCAATTGCTCTCTCACTTCCAGTGAGAGAGCAGTTAAAGATCTCTTTATCTCTGCAGTCTGCTTGCAGAAGTCGAATAAGTAGGTTTATGCTGCACGAAGTAGCGCATGCTACATACGAATGTACATACTTGTATGTACGACGTAATTTTGTAATATAAAATAATAATATTTTATAATGAATAATTCATACATATTTAACTTGGATAGAATACTTCAATTGATTACCGAAAAAATATTAAATTTAAAATTTTAACTAAAAATTAATTCATTTTTCACTATAATATAATATAATTGACGACCTCATTATAATCTAAATCAAAATATGATACTTTCATCCTAATATAATATAATTGACGAGTTCATCATAATCTAAATCAAAATTTGATACTTTTATCCTAAGCAGGTCTTCTAAATGTTTATCTGTTAGCCTAGTTCTATACCTATTCTTAATATATACCATTGCTGAAAACGTTGACTCGCAAATATAAGTTGTTCCAAACATAGAATATAATTTAAAAATCTCATTTTTTAAAAGCGGATATTTGTGCTTTTCAATATTTCTCCTAAATTCAATACCACGGTCTAAGGGAAGGTTAAAATCAGACTGAAGTTGACTGAGCTCTTCTCGTAAATGTTCTTCAAGATCATCAATTTTACAGAGGAAGGGATTCTTATACAAATCAATTCTAGGTTTAACCCTACTCAAGTCTTTGAATCTACTACTTAGATTCTGATTAAGGTCTTTAAATGAGTCGAAGTACATTGTTCATTTATTTTGCATATCAAAATGATCACAAATTTCTTTTGTGTGTTTAAAATTTTCTAAAACTCCAGAACGAAATTTATTTTCAAGAATTTGCAGACGTTTTTTAAATGCGTCCATAGCTACTGAAAAATCAAAAATGTATTTATATTTACCTTGCATATTTAAATTTAACTGGGAGAAAAAAATACTGATGTCACACAAAAAAGCAAAACTTAACAAAAATCAGGATTATTTAAATTGCTGATTATTTCTTTGGTGTCTACAGAAGAATCTTCGGCAAAAAACAAAATTACGTCTTCTTTTAAGTTAAACAGGCGTTCAAGACATTTAGCTCTGCTAAGCCATCTCACTTCTGTGTGAAGCAGAACATCGCTAAATTCTGATTCGGTTCCAAAAATTGCCGAAACCTTCGATACGTGAGAGCATTATAACCACCACGAATTTTTTTTATAATTTTGACTGCAATTTCCGTTACTTTTCTAACCTTAAAAGTTTTTGCACACAATTGCTGTTGATGCAAAATGCAGTGAAAAGTGAATACGTTTATACCGTTGCGCATAAGCTGGCCAATTAAACCGTATTTTTTGCCTATCATAGTAGGTGCTCCGTCCGTGCAAATGGACGACAGCTTTTCTTTTTCCGAAAATGAAAGAAGTTGTCGTTCTTAAACCTTGAATATATTTTTCCCGGTTGCATTTTTATATAATCCTTGTAAACAAAACATATCTTCCGAGATATTAAAATTTTCATCAACGGTCCTTATGCATATTAAAAGTTGACTTGTATCTTGAATGTCTGTGCTTTCGTCTAAAGCAACTGAATAAAATTTTGAAGACAAAATTTTTTTTTTCAAATTCAAATATATAAAATTAGAAATATCGCCAATGCGTCGAGTAACAGTTCGGCGGGACAGCGGAATATCAATAATGTTTCGCGCTAGTTCCATTCCAGATTGCCCAAAACATTGAAGCACTGGTATTGCGACCGTTTTAAAAAATCTTCCATCCTCTAATGGTCTTCCCCTTTTTGGTAAGGTATAGCAAATAATGCAGGAAGCCTTAATAAAAGCCGAAGAATCGCTTTGTTCGATAAAATTAGCATTTTGTATAAATGAATGCTTTAGTTCAAAAAACTTTATTAACCTATCTTCGTTTAATAAATTATTTATTTCTTTGTGAAATGAAAGGAAATGCCTTTTTAAATTTTGCTTGTATACAAAATTTAAAATTTTTCCGCATAACAGGCACTGCGGCTTCGCAGAATTATTTAAAGTAAAAAAAAACCGAATTCCCACTCAGCTTTGAACGATATTAACTTTGCCATATTTATGTATCCAATACGAGTACTCGCAGATACGTACATTCATAACTTTATGATTTATGCGTACAGGTCTATTCAGCTTGACTTCTGATTGCAGACTAATTTCACTATCGCTTTGTGACAAAGTTCGTCCTATCGTAAGTGCTCGTTTTACGCTCTTCGTTTGTGCGTTTTTTTTTTTGATTTTGGAGGGGGAATCTTCGAAAGATACCGTAATTTCTCCGGACGGTATGCACGATTCGTATTGGCCGCTGAAGCGGGGACCAATACGCCTACGTACTAAACCCTTAACTCCATCGTCTTTGCTTGTTTATTTGCCCCACGGAACCGCCGTTAAGCATTACATCGTGAGGCTAAGCTTAGCCATTCGGCTCGTCAGTCACGCTATTTTGGCCTACTCCTCATTCATCCTTCTGATTTCTCTCCGTTGCCATTCTTTCCTTCTTAGCTCTTTCAGAGCTATAGCACACCACTCTCTCACACTATCCCACACTTCTTTCGATTCAGTCATGCATCGCACGATGTTATCCGGTGTCACTCTTTCCGCTGTCAGTTTCTGTAGATCACCTCTCTCCTTTTCGTACCGTTGGCAGAAAAAGAAGATGTGCAGCGCGTTTTCTCCGCTACTGTCGCAGAAGGAACAATTCGTCGCGTCGTCATGTCCATGCTTATGGAGATACTCCCTAAAACAGCCGTGCCCCGTTAGAAACTGCGTCAGGTAGAAATCTGTTTCTCCATGTTTCCTCTCTATCCATGCTTGCACACTTCTAATTAGTCTGTGGGTCCATCTTCCCGTCGTAGCTGCATCCCATTTTTTCTGCCACTCATCGAAGCTTGTTTGCCTCTCATTCTTCCGTTCTTCAGCCGTTAGTCGCCTGCCCAGACTTGTAGACTTGTCATATACTCTTTTGAGTTCCGTAGCCATTATATCAGGTGGCATGATGCCTGCTAAGATCCCGGCCGCTTCGTGGGATACCGTACGAAATGCGCATGTGACTCTAATGGCACTGAGCCGCATTGCAGACTTCGCTTTCCTAGCATACGTCTTTTGCTGTAGTGCTGGTCCCCATATGGGCGCTGCGTACATCATAATTGATTGGCTCACCTTGGCCAGTAGCATACGTCTATTTTGGCTTAGTCCACCAATGTTGGCCATTATTCTTGCAAGGGCGGCCGTTGCACGTGCTGCTTTTTCACATGCCTTTACAATGTGCTCCTTGTAGCTGAGTCTATTGTCTATCAGTACTCCTAAATACTTCAGCGACTTCTGTGTCATGATGGTGTGACCGTCGATATTTAGTTTGATGTCTTCGGGTTTCTTCCTACTTGTGATCAGCACAGCTTCTGTTTTTTGTCCAGCGAGTTGGAGGTTTGTTGCCGTGAGCCAGTCTTTGATTGCCGTCGCTGAATGGTTGCAGAGGTTTTCGAGTTGGCCGAGTTCTTTTGCCACTGCGGTTATGGCAATATCATCCGCGTACCCGATGATCTGCACCTGCTTCGGGAGTGGGAGACGCAGTACCCCGTCATACAACACATTCCACAACAATGGGACAAGCACTGAGCCTTGCGGAACTCCGCCCGTTACCTCATACTTTTTTTGTCCGTCATCCGTATCGTAAAGTAACAGCCGGTCAGACAGTTAGCTGGATATGATCTTAACCAAGTAAGCCGAGGTTTCTTTACTTTCTAGTGCCCTTATAATATGGGGCCAATATGCCGAGTTGAACGCATTTTTAACGTCAAATGTGACTACTGCGCAGTATTCCTTTGTACCATACAGCCCTCTGGTACCCTCTATTGCCTTGTTAGCTATACCGGTAAGCTTCTTGATCGCATCAGTGGTTGATCTCTGCTTGCGGAATCCATACTGGTTGTCGGACAGACCTTTCTTATCTTCTTTTTCTAAATGCAGCTCTAATCGTGCACAGATTATCCGCTCTATTATTTTACCCATCGTATCCAACATACAGAGTGGTCGGTATGAATTGGGTTCTCCGGCTGGTTTATTTGGTTTCTGCAATAAGACCAATCTCTGCTTTTTCCAGGTTTTTGGGAATATACCTTTTTGTAAACACCGCGTAAACAATTCTGTGAATGGTCTCGTATTGTGCTTAATGGCAATCTTTAAGGCCTTATTAGGAATACCATCCACGCCTGGTGCTTTGGCATTGCCAAATCTCTCTGCTGTTTCTATAACCTCCACATCAGTGACTATTGTTTTTTCTGTTTCAGCAGGTTCTTGCATGCTAACCGTTCGGTTCTCTGGGGGCTGTGAGGGGAATAAGGTCTCCACAACGGTTTTCAGTAGTGCTGGGCACGTTGGTGCTTGTCCTTTGCTACCTCTTATTTTCTTCATTACCAGCTTGTAAGCATCGCCCCATGGGTTTTCATCGATTTTTCCGCAAAGTTCTTTAAAGCAGGAAGATTTACTTTTTTTAAATCGCTTCGTTTTCTTTTGAAGCATGCACGTAATTGCGTTTGCTCCGTGAGTCCCCGACTCCTTTGACACCTCTTCCTCACTTTATGGCATTCCTTTCTTAATGTGTCGATCTCCTCACTTCATCAGTAAACAGGCTTTCTATGGGTGCCATTTTTTTTCTACTCATAGAAGCGTCGCATGCTTTACAAACGTGCCTCACTAACATTTCCGTCTGTCTATCTATGTCTTCCTGGCATGTTAGATTATCATCTAATGAGAGCTTGAATAGTTCGATGTCAAGAGTTTCAATTTTCCATCCTTTGCTTTGTCCTATCTTAGTGGGCATTCCCCTTCGATTGTTCACTGAGTCTTGGATTTCAAAAATGATTGCATAATGATCACTGTGTGTGTAAAGGTCGCACACTTGCCAATTTGTTGTCCGCGCTAGAGAGCTGCTAGCGAAGGTTATGTCGATAACGGAGCCACGGCCGTTCTTCTCGAAGGTGTTCTGGTTGCCGGTGTTCAGTAACACCATGTCTAGCGACGAGAATGCCTGTAGTAAGGCATCTCCACGCCTATTTGTACAGATGCTACCCCACTCCATCGCCCAAGCATTAAAATCGCCCGCGACCACGTTCCTCGTAGTTGATAAAACTTCTGTGACCAGTTCGTCAAGAATTTTATCAAAGTCACTCTGCGATATGCTTGGTGGTATGTAGCAACTGTAGAAGTTGATCCCAGAGACTTTCGCTCGAGTGTAGAATGATTTCCCCAATAGCGGCTTATCTTGAATCACTTTCCCTCCACATGCCCATATGGCAGCTTTTTTCGTGTCGTCAGAGATCCATGTTGCGTCGGTAATATTTTTATACTGTTCACTGAGTATAGCTACATCGACCTTTTCCTCATAAACCGTCTGCTTAAGAAGTTCTTGTGCAGCCTCACAGTGATTGAGGTTGAGTTGCATGACTCTCATTTTCTGCTGTTTCTGCATGCTTCTTGGTAGAGAGGACACTTTCTACTACCAATTTGGTGGTCGGTGTTTTCCCTGCCCTTTTTCTTGCATGCACTACATGACGGGTTCTTGTCGCACGACTTCGCAAAGTGTCCAGTTTCTCCACACTTGGCACAGCACTGGCTCCTATCATCAGGATTGTTGCAAGTTTTCGCCAGATGACCGTACTCAAGACATCTGAAACACCTCTTGAGATTTTGCTTCGCTCTTATTCTGCACACTACCCAACCTATTTTGATTTTGTGTGCGTCTTCAAGTATTCTTGCCTCCAGCGCGGGTAGGCTTACCACTGCAGTTTGGGTTCCTAAGTACGCTGATCTGATACTCTTGATCGAGTTTTCATCACAACTACTCAACCCAGTTATTTGTCGTCGTATAGCCTCGGCAATGTCCTCTTTAGTCGTGATTTTGTCGATGTCACGTATTTCTAGCATGACCTCGTGAGTTAGAGCTTTTATCTGTGCATTTTCTCCCAGTACTTTGCTTATCTC
Source organism: Bactrocera tryoni (assembly GCF_016617805.1). Classification (NCBI taxonomy): domain Eukaryota; kingdom Metazoa; phylum Arthropoda; class Insecta; order Diptera; family Tephritidae; genus Bactrocera; species Bactrocera tryoni. The sequence continues at coordinate 15,137,475 of NW_024395977.1, forward strand.
GGTCTTGAAGATGCCTGTGCTCCTCATCTGTGCCTCTTTTAACTCTAGCAGGATTTGTCCTTTGGCCGTCTTTCTGATTTTTGTTACATTTTCCCCTAGCTTCTGCAGTGTATCATTTTTCCTCACTGTCCTTAGGATGTCGCTATATGACATGTCACCTGTTTTTTCAATGACTATTGCATCAGGTCGAGGTGGCGCCTTATGTGGTGCCTTCTTTTGTTGCTTACGTTTAACTTCGATCCAATCATCTTGTTTTCCCTTTCTTTATCATTGGCTTTGATGGGGTTTTCACTCTTTGTTTCTTTATTCAAGGCAACTTCAGGCTTACTCGGCCATTCCCTATGTGTGATTTTAGTTTTCTTCGGCGGTGTTCTTCGCTTTGGTTGAACTTCGTCGCGAGGCCTCTTTGGTGTATTCGCTCTGGTTGTTGGCATGACCAGAAAACTTCCTCGTGCTTCTTTATTTGCAGTGTGCTCTTCCTGAGCACTTGCATGTAATTTTGCTATCACACCGAGAAGATCTCGCATGGTGTTGTTGATAGTCCGCTGGGGTTGGCGCATTGTTTCAATAAGCTTCTTGATCGCATTCCCTAGTTCAGCCATACAGTCTCCATGAGGTTGTATCGCTTTTGCCAAGGGAGTGGTGTCGCCGAACGCTGGTGGTGATGACCTCGCTCTCAGAGGTTTTTCAACACCAAGGCTTTTTATCGGGGACCTACCCAGTTTTGGTGCCCTCTTAAAGGGGTCTGTATCCATTGTCGTCGTATTCGTATTCTGGGAAGAATGCACGTTATTATTATTTTCAGTCAAGCTTCCTATTATTCCTGAGATGTTGCTGCTGTTGTTATTGTTATTTTTGTTTCTCGTATTAAGCTCCATATGTTTATTTTACCAGCGCATCGTGCGCAGGGGGGCGGGCCGAAATAGACAGGAACGGGTGTACCCTCGGGGACACTGCCCCTACCCCAGTTCCCTGAGGCCTGTCCTTCGCTTTACCAGTCCCGGAAAACACGGACGGACCGGCGCTCGCCCGGGGCAACGCAGGCTACTAATCCTACGCCCAATGCACATTTCTTGACCAGAGCCCGAAGGGGCTGGTTACAGGCAGACAGCGTGGCTAACACCTCTGTAGAGCAAGCTCACATCACCCTTTTCACACTAACAACAGAGAAGTCGTTGTTAAGGTTTCGAGGGACTCCCAGTGCGCTACGTTGTGTACCGGTCAACTTTAGATTCTTTTAACAGCCGCACCTAACCTGGTGAACAGACGCTGACCAGGGAGCCGCACACTATGGTTCCGTCGCACCTGGATTTTTGTATTACTCATCACGCCTATGCGTGTTGAGGGGGACACATACTTCTAAGAGGCGGTGTCGGTTCGCCACAGTCACTGGAGATTCAACGGATCTGCTAGCTTTTATACCGCATCCTCCACTCCTGTCGCTCATCGTCGGGGATTGCTTATTCGTTTAAACTTATTTCGCAACTCACCTGCTACTACAGGCCGTCCGGCTATCCGCGACCTGCCGACCCCCCCGGTAGCACAGAGCCCAGCTATAAGTGTTAATACAAAGTTTAAATCAAAATAAATACTGAATTGGTCTTATTGCTGGTGGTAAAGGTGAGTTGTTACAGTGGCGACGAGGTAAATTTGTGAAAATCTAAAAGAAAATAAATGAAATAGGTAAATCGAAGCTGGCATAAAATATGCCGAAGCCCGAAGCAACTGACGTACATATGTATGTATGTATATGTAAGAAAAAAAAACATCATACTTATGTAAGTGAACGTCGGCGGGCTAAATGAAAAAAAAAACCAAAAGCACAAGTGGCAAGGAATAGCAACTGGCATACATATATAAAATATGCCGGCGAGCATGAAGAGCACGAAAATTGGTGTAATACACCAACGGTCAGAGACCGAAACAACTGACATACATACATAATTGTAAGTCGGCGAGCTCACTGAGACAATTTTTATTGCAGCGACAATAAATAATTGAAAAACAAAAGCAACTCGCACAAAATGTGCCGGTGAGCAATACAAATCGGGGAAAAAATTACACCAACGATCATAGCAACTGGCATAAGTTATGCCGGCGAGCAAAAGCAACTGACATACATACAAATGTACGTTTGTGTGCGTAAACGTATAACATTGTATGTCGGCGAGCAGAATAAGCAAATGAAAATATGCAAAGGCAACTGGTATAAAAAAAATAGGCAAGGCGAAATGAATAGGTACGAGGTGATAGCAAAGCAAACTCAAACGCATTTTACGTTGCGCCATTGAAATCAAACAACGAGCAGTCAGCTGTTCGTTTGCTGTCACCTAGTACAATAATCCACCTTACGAAGAAGTGTGCCAACGGGTAAAGAATAATACTAGTGTGAACAAAGAAGTTGAAAGGCAAGACGTATTCACCACATGAGCTGCTGTTAAAATAGCAATAAGTTCGCCGTATTTTGTTTTCTCGACCTCGCTTTGTTGCGGTATGCACGACAGACTGCAGAGGCAAAATTGCATTTGATTTTGTTCGTATTTCTTTGCGTGTTTGCTATCAGCTGGTGTGAAATCGTCTCGCAATAATTTATGTTCACAATTTTTGAAAGAAAATAAAGTTGGTACTGGAAATTCTGGTGTTATTTGCCATTACAAAATTAAATAAATGTATCTGCTTTATTCTCCCAATAGGATAACAAATATTAGAAGAAAATTTGCTACTTGATAAAACAAAGGCATTCAATCCAAAGCAAATTGAAATCATGAACATAGCGGGCGTACCACCATTTTTGTGCAATGCAATTGATATAGCACTTGTTCGTTCGGAGTAAGAGAAGTGGTACCGGGCCTTTTATCTATACTTGGAAGCCGAGGACAACAAAGATCCTATTAAAAGAAAGAATAAACTGTTGCATTTAGGAGGGATGCAGCTTCAAGAGGTTATCTACAATATACCTGGCGCGCTCATAGAACCTGATGAGAAGAAAGATGTGTTTAAGCATTTAGTAGAAAAATTGAGGCAATATTTCTCTCCTAACAGGAACTCCACTTTTGAACGTCACTTATTTCGATCTTTGAAACCTGAGGTGGGGGGAAAACTTGAACAAATTTATTCTTAGGCTAAGAAACCAAGCCGCTAAATGCCAGTTTGGTGAAACAAAAAACGAAATAATTGAAATTAACTTGAAAGACAAGCTCATAGACACATGGGCACCTACTGAGCTTAAGAAACGCGTATTAGAAAAGGAGCATTCTCTAGATGAAATACTTGAGATGTGCTTGGTATATGAGCAAATTAAAACACAATCAGAGACTATGATATTGCCGTCGCAATATGAAAGCGTAAACAAAATTATACAAGCCGTCGTAAATAAGGAAAGGGAGACAGAGTGCGGTAGATGTGGTCGAAAGGGGCATTTGAGTAGCAGCGCTGGGTGTCCAGCCAAAAATGTGAGATGTAATAAGTGTAACTGTAAATAGGGCATTTTGCTAAAATGTGTAAGACAAGGGCTCGTAAACGGAAACAGAGTGATGAAACAACCGATAAGGTAAAAAGGAAGAAAAATTATGCATCCAAAGTCCACTGTGTTGCAGGGGATTACAAATCTGATGGCGAGCATGATACACTTAACGAATATAATTGTTTTAAAGTATCAGACAACTTCAATGAAGATCTAAATGAGCTAATAGATTGTTTCATTGGTGGTAAAAAAATTTCGATGCTAATTGACTCTGGTTCACGCTTTAATCTTCTCACAGAAAATGACTGGAAAAGTCTGTGTAGTAAAAATGCCACAGTATGGAATATTCGTAGTGAATCAGATGTTCAATTCTGGGCGTACGCGGGAAAAGACCTGCTGAGAGTAAAACTTGTATTTGAGTCGGTTATTGGTATTGATTTGAATTCAAATGTGATTTCTTCATTCTATGTTATTGAGAATGGCAGACAATCACTGTTGGGTAGAGATACGGCCATAAAACTAAGGGTTTTGAAGCTAGGCATCGAGGTAAACGCGCTTGAAAATCGGGTTCCTTTTCCAAAAGTAAAGGGAATACAGATATCCTTGACCATTGACAAGTCAGTTAGATCAGTACAACAACCGCTTAGGCGAATTCCATCTACAGTAGAGGAGAAGGTTGACCAGAAGTTGAAAGAAGCGTTAGCACAAGATATTATCGAGCCAGTAACGGGACCAAGTGCATGGATTTCACCCATAGTAATTGTATTTAAAGAAGATGGTGACATCCGTTTATGCATAGATATGCGACGTGCAAATAAGGCTATTTTAAGGGAAAACTACCCATTGCCAACATTTGATTCGTTTATGACGCGACTCACAAGAGCGAAGTATTTTTCTAGATTAGACCTCAAGAACGCCTACCACCAATTAGAATTGGACGAACAAAGCAGAGAGATAACCACATTTATTACGACCAAAGGCCTATGCAGATATAAGCGGCTTTTATTTGGGGTTAACTCGGCCCCTGAAATCTTTCAGCGAACGATGGAAAATATACTGGCTGGTCAGAAAAACGCCCTTAATTGCCTAGATGACATTATCGTATATGGTGAAATAGAGGCCGAACATGATAAGAACTTACAAGGCGTTTTAAAAGTTTTTGAGGAATTTAACATAAAGCTTAATGACTCGAAATGTATCTGGAAAGCACAGAAACTGACATTTTTAGGACACGTGTTATCTTTGGATGGTATTGACCCTGATCCAGAAAAGATTAATGCCGTTTTAAAATTTCGAGCGCCTTCTACCAAAGAGGAAATCAGGAGTTTCTTAGGTCTAGTAACATACCTTGGCAAATTTTGCCGGATCTGGCGGACGTCACCGAGCCGCTAAGGCACCTGATTAAAAAGGACATAAAGTTGGTGTGGGGTCCGCAACAAGAAGCCGCATTTCAAAAAATAAAATATAGTTTGGCAAAAATACCAACACTCTCATATTTTGACCCAAAGAGACGTACTCAGGTAATAGCTGAAGCAAGCCCAGTGGCGTTGGGCGCGATACTCCTTCAATTCCAAAGTGAGTCACCTCAAGTCATTTCGTTTGCCAGTAAATCCCTGTCAGAAGTGGAACTCCGGTATTCACAGACAGAGAAGGAAAGTTTGGCGTCAGGCTGGGCAGTTGAACGGTTTTATTACTATCTGGCAGGGATAGAATTCGAACTCGTCACGGACCATAAGCCACTAGAAGCAATTTTTAAAACTACATCGAGACCGCCTGCAAGAATTGCGCGCTGAGTTCTCCGTTTACAATCTTTTAAATTTAAAATAATATACAGACCGGGAAAATACAACATTGCTGACACCTTCTCGAGATTATACCTAGGAAAACCCTCTAACACGTTTGATCAATATGGAGAACAGAGTCTTTGTACCATTATTGAAAAGTCGGTGCTTCGAGCTCTCACAATTTTAGAAATTTATCAAGGTAGCTCCTCAGATCCCGAACTCTTAGAGGCAATTAGAAATGTTAATGAAGATGCCTGGGGCGACAAATCTATTAACAAGTTTTTTCCTTTTCGCTTGGAGCTATGTGCGGTTGGAAACATGCTTCTACGGAGAACTAAGATCGTTATACCCAAATCGTTGAGATCTCGCGTCCTGGAATTAGCCCACGAAGGTCACCCAGGTGAAACAGTAATGAAAAGAAGAGTTCGATCGAAGGTCTGGTGGCCCCTCATCGACAAGGAAGTTGAAAAATTCGTTAAAAACTGCCACAGTTGCTTACTAGTATCTAGGCCCAACAACCCAGCTCCAATGAAAAGACGTACCTTACCGGACGGACCGTGGATTTCACTCGCAATGGATTTACTGGGACCTTTACCAAACCCCGAGTACATTTTTGTTGTTATTGACTATTATTCACGTTATCATGAACTGAAATTTCTTAAAAGAATAACTTCAACGGCTATAATAAATTTTCTGGATGAAATATTTTCAAGTTTGGGGTATCCAAAATCCATCACTGCGGATAACGGCCGACAGTTTGTAAGTGAAGAGTTCAAGAACTATTGTTTAGAAAATGCGATGGAATTAATTACATCTCCACCGTATTGGCCACAGGCAAACGGGGAGGTAGAGAGTTTGAATCGATCTTTGCTTAAGCGGCTACAAATTGCCAATGCACAGGGATAAAACTATAGAAAAGAAATCCAAAAGTTTGCTCTCATGTACAACGTAACCCCACATGGAACAACAGGGAAATCACCATCAGAACTTTTATTTAATAGGCGCATTCGAGATAAAATTCTATCGCTACAGGACGTCGAAGAACCGTTCCTGGACCTTGAAGCCAGAGATTTAGATTATGGCAATAAAGAAAAGGGAAAAAGAGAGGGAATGAGGACCGGAGAGCCAAAGAAAGCGAAATTGCAGTTGGAGACAAAGTTCTGGTACGTAATACGATACTCCCAAATAAGCTGTCTACGACGTTTAATGCAGAAGAATTCGAAGTGATTAAACGAACAGGGAATGACGTTGTAGTACGAGGTAATGGCAAAGAGTTACGACGGAATGTAAGCCATTTGAAAAAGCTTCCAGTACCTGAAGTAACAGAAGGTGACAAAGATACAGCAAAGCAGGATACTAATCCACCGTTGAAACTTACTTTGAAAAATATAGGAGGGACGTGGAGAACTGGCAGCGCGAGAGATCTGGCAGCGCCTGGAGATTCGGAGAGGAATGAAAATGGCGCGGTTAGAGAGGTCTGTTTTGGTTCGGTGAAGTGAAAGGTTGTACGAAACTGAAGTTGGATGAAATAAAGTTTAAATCAAAATAAATACTGAATTGCTCTTATTACTGGTGGTAAAGGTGAGTTGTTACACCTGATATGTAGTACTGATTTATTTTTTATCCTGAAAAATTTTACAAATTTAGTGAATTTGTCAACGCACGAGATATATTTTTCGCCGGACATTTCTATAATGTCGATATGCAGTATTTCTGTTGGATACGAAGGTATGGGTGTTGCCTGTAACTTGAGTTTTTGTGGATGCCGGTCGTACTTATTACAACCGCAAATTTCACATGATTTAGTCTATTTTTTAATAAGTTTAGTCATTTGTAAAAAAAAGAATTTTTCCAATATCTGGTCTTTATTTTCTTTACCAGTGCGATGGGCTCTTTTGTGTTCTTGTTCTATTATTTTAAATTTGACATCTTCGTCTGCGATATCGGTAACTACTTTCTTTGTTATCCTGATACGAAATTGAGAGAAATTTTCTTGATATATTTGCTGTGGTAATGAAATGTATTTCTCTTGGATTTTATTTCCATTGATTATGTTTGGGTTTAGAACGCTTTTCAAGATTTTACTTAGGTTTTCTTTACCGCAAACTTCACATTTAATGAGGTGTTTGTGGAAGCTTGGATGAGGTTCTTCGTGTGTAATTTCCTCCTTTCCTTCTGTAAATATAACTTGATTTTTAAATACGTTAATTGGAGCTTCACAGTGAGGAATGAGCTTTGAGCTATCCTCTTCTGCGCTATGTTGTGTACGAGTATTTTCATCTGTGGATGTTAGCGTATTAACTTCTATTGGCAGCCGTGATAACGCCTCGGCGACTACGTTTGTTTTTCCTGGTTTGTAAATTAGTTAATAATTATATTATTCTATCATTGCTTTCCACCTTTTTAACTTGGCATTGTTATTACTGTTGCTTAGTGCAAACGTCAGTGGCTGGTGATCAGTAAGAATTTTTATTTCTTCAGCTATATACAGGTAAGTCCTTAATTTGTCGAGGGACCATACTATGGCGAGCATTTCTTTCTCTATAAGTCGAGTCTTCGGTTTTGTTGAGTGATCTAGAGATGTAAGTTATGGGTCTGTCTTGACCGATTATCCCTTGTGAAAGGACTGCTCCGATTGCAGTATTGGAAGCATCTGTAGTCAGAATAAAGGGTTTGTTGAAGTCTGGGAATACCAGAATTTCAGAAGATGTAAGCAAATGTTTTATGTTATTAAATGATTTCGAGCCTTCCTCTGTTAGTGAAATTTGTATCCGTTTGGATTGACTTGCTTTTATTTGAGCATTTTCACCTCTAGTTAAATTGGTAAGTGGCTCGACAATTTTTGCAAAGTCTTTTATAAATCTCCTATAATACGATGCTAAACCCAAGAAACCTTTTAATTCCTTAAGGTTAGCAGGTGCGGGAATTTTTTTAGTAGCGGATATTTTGTCAGGATCTGGCAAAATCCCTTCGCCGGTAACGATATGACCTAGAAAATTTACTTCTGTTCTAAAAAATTTGGATTTTTCCAGATTGACTTTTAAATTTGATTTGTACAAAAGCATGAAGACATCTTCAATATTTCGTAAGTGTTCCTCTTTAGTTTTTCCCATTATTATAATGTCATCGATATAAACGTAGCAGGCTTTTCCTATAAGCGTTTTGAGAACATCATTGATCATTCTCTGAAAAATGGGAGGGGCATTTTTAAGACCGAATGGCAACCTAGTAAATTCATATTTACCATTGGCTGTAGAAAAAGCTGTCTTTTCTATGCCCTTACATTCGCCTAAGCTAGCGAGAGTGTTGTTTATATCAGGTGTAGTTATTGCGTTTAATCGTTTAAAATCAACAACTACTCTATACTTTTTTTCTCCTGATGGACCTGGTTTTTTTGGAACAATCCACAATGGGGAGTTATACGGACTCTTTGAAAGCCTTATTACACCATTGTTTAGAAGTTCTTTTACTTGTTTTTCTACTTCGCCCCCGTAGGGTGGTTGGGTCGGAGACTGGTCCGAAAAGTTCGGAATATTTATTTATCATTTCCTTAACTTCATGTTAATAGGGGTTTTCTTGAATATTATTTATTTGTTTAGAGATATTTTGTTCTAGTGGCAGTACCACATCTTTGAGGGCTATTGTGCCATTTTTCCTATTTATGATTGCTCTCAATTCTTTGATGGTATCATCGACAATGATGCCATCAAAGGATTTTAAATTGGGTAATGTAAGGAAATCAAAATTATTTGTAATACCTATACTTCCGAAGAATGGTCCACGTAGTTTATGGGTTATATTTACTTGACCTGTGGCTGAGTGAACCTTAAAAGAACACTCAAGTTTCATTGAATTTTTTGAAAGTTTTTCGGAGACAAAGTTTTTATTAGCTCTCGTATCTACAAGGAACTTCTTTAAAGTTAGTTCTAAATAGGGTAGGATAGACAGGCGTCTGTCATAAAATTTATTTCCTCGTCCTCTGCTTGGACATTAAATAGTTTTTGGGATTTCCTAAGGATATTTGAAGAATAATTGGATGGCCTTACTATAGACGTATTGTTCGGTCGATTCATATAGTTTATTCTTCGTGAGTGTATTGAAGCGTCCACCTCCATAGGGATTGGTGGTTTAGGACTGGTTGGTCTGGGTGGTGGCTGTGCTTGATTTTGCATGTTTTTATTATAGATTAAATTTTTTTCGGCAGGGTTTAATACCCTTGGTACAAATATTGGTTTTGAATTCTATGTTTTTGCATTTGATTAGAGCTACCTCAATTCAATTTATATATATTGAATAGTTTCTTAAGTTAATGTTTGAAATTTCTCTGACAGGAAGCGTATGCTTCGGGTAGGTTGCTGGGGCGTTGAATGACCAGCATTCTAGACAATTCGCCGTTTAGGCCTCTGATAAATATATCAAGGGCTCGATTCCTATAGGTTTCCAGTAGAACATTATTTGTTTCTCTTGAATAATCATGACTCTTTATTTTGTTTATTATCAGCGATAGTTGGTGATTGACTCTTGCGCAGAATTTCTCTACGCTGAAGTGTTTTTGGGATAAGGTTCCTAGTTCGTGTTCTAGAGTCCTAAGGTCGCGTTTGTCTGCATAGTGTAGTGACAAACAATTTTTGATTGTTCCCCAATCATCATTGAATATGTTGTATGAGATTAAGGCCGTATCTGAAGGGCCTTTAATTTTCTGCCTAATATGTCGTAGGATGGCTCTATACAGTGGCTTTTTACTGACTACTTTGTAGTCCTGCAAAACAGATTCGACGTTGTGGATTCAGAATATGAATTGGATCGGATCTCCTTCGAATGTTGGGAGGTTCTTCACGCTATCAGGTAATCTGCTAATTTATATTTAGTCTAACGCAGTTAAGTGAATATAGTTATTTGAAATAGAACTTTCGTTATGGGGACTAATTCTACTTTCTAACTGATTTATCCTATTGCTCAATATTTTTGATTGTTCTATTTGTGCATTAACAGCACCTGTTAGGTGTGTAATAGCTTCTTGAATTTGCTCCATTACTGTGATTTACAATTTCGACTATTTATTGCTTTAACAATATGATACTTTGTATATATTTATTGTTATTAACAATTTTTTAGATTTTTTATGTATCGGGTATAAATTTTATTTGCTTATTAAGATTTTTAAAATTTGTTTATATATCGGGTACTTATTACAATACTTAAAATTTATTTGACCGATATTTTTTGCTATGCAATATTTTTAATATATCGGGTAGTTATAATTTTATGTAAGCTTAATATTAACTTACAGGAGTATCAGCATCAACTTTGTCATTCTCTTTGGACGGTCCACTTGGTCCTGTTTGAAGCGTTAGTCCTCTACTGGGGGGTGGATGACGTCACTCCAGGCGTTGATTTGGCGGCTTCTTGTTTCAGTTGCCCACTTTATAAGTATTTTTAATTTGATTTGTGAAATACTTAGCTTTATTGTTTAACAAATCTTAAGATATGTCACGACACTTGACGCCCTTTTTTGTTTTTGCGGCGTTTTTTGCGAACACTTGTAAGTAAATTTCCGAACAAGGTTTTTAATACTGTTTTTAATGACTTACGTCAAACTCGACTGAACTTTCTATAAAAATTAAATTCGTCGTTTATCCTTCTGGATAATGATATTTGTGCGTACAGATTCACTTTAATACTTTTGGTGTTAATGGTTGCCACCAGATGATTAATAACACGCTGTTTTGAATGCTGAAGTTGAACTCAACTTTCTTCATTAAAAACATTTCCTTTATACAGAATTTGTTTATTTACTATAAACTTATTACTTATACATACTACTTATACATAGTACTTATTTCTATATACTCTATAATGATAATGTAAGCAATAATTATAGCAAAACAGTAAACCTCAGTTTGGTCGAGAAACGGCTTACATTGCGGCGGCACGGCTTCAGTTCTGGTTTAGTGCCGACGAAAGGTGCTGTTGTTGTAAATTTTGGAAATTAACTTTATTGAGCAATGAAACCTTGCCACCACCACCCTCTGCGTACTATTGTTACATGCCGAACACCGCCTCATACAACAAATAGTCCGCCAAAAGTTTTATATCCCAAAACTCAAGCCAAAGATAAAGAAATGCATTTTTTCGTGCAAGATCTGCACTATGCACAAGCAAAAGATGCGAACGCAGATTATGGCAGCACTTCGACCAGAACGCTGCAACTTTGCTCTGCCCTTCACTATCACAGGTGTCGATTTTGCTGTGCCTTTTCAAATAAAGGCATACATGTTAAGGTTCCCCACACTAATGAAAGGCCACGCGGCTGTCTTTGTCTGTTTTACGACAAAAGCAGTACACCTCGAGCTATGTACTAATCTGACAAAAGAGGCTTTTCTTGCGGCATTTGCTCGCTTCGTTGGACGACGTGGTTTTCCGTCAAAACTCATGAGCGACAATTGCAAGACATTTATAGGAGCTCAAAGAGCCACAGAAAAACAGTTTGTGGACTTTATCAAGCAAGTTTCACCTGATATTGTACAAAAGTATGCTCCCCAAGGCATTAACTGGCAGTTCATTCCTCCAAGCGCTCCTCATATGGATGGATTATGGGAATCAGCGGTAAAGAGCTTTAAATCCCACTTTAAAAAAGTAGCTGGAAACTAAAAATTTAACTTTGAAGAATTTACAACATTATTAATTCGTATTGAAGCCGTTCTCAATGCACGGCCATTGACAACACTCTCGCAAGATCCCTCCTATCTAACAGCTCTTACACCAGGGCACTTTCTCAAAGGAGCACCCATTCTCTCCGTACCTGAGCCAGGCGTGGAGTCGCTTTCCTTACTAAACAGATGGGAAAGAAGTAAAATTCTCCATCATGATTTCAGCCGCCGATGGAAGGAGGAGTATATAAAGGACCTTCACAAAAGGTACCGCTGGAAAACTCCCGAAAAGGCGCCAAAGCTTGGAGATTTTGTCCTAACACATGACGATTGTCTCCCCCCTTGGCTACATCACGGCTCTGACGGTCATATCTGAGTAGTTGATCTCCGTACTCAAAACGGAACGCTGACCAGGCCGCTCGTTAAACTGTGCTTCCTACCAACCGCAGATAATAGCGAAAATGCGCGTAATGAACAATCCGTACAATAATACTGACACGTAGAAATTGAAACATCTGTTAGTAACTAAAACCCAAATCAATCGCACATATGATAAATCATAAAGACACTACAAAATAATGGGTAGATTAGTAAACTCAGACAAACCAAATAAAGTTGGTTACAATTCGCATAATTTCATAATACATATATACAAGTGCAACTGAACTCGACTTTTTCTCCATACAGGCAAATATGGATTCAGAAAACACTTCAACTCCAACGCCAACACTGTAATCGGCCATCACCCGTTCTGGGGTTGTCCCAACAGCGGCGCCTCGTAAAATCACCGCAACAGCACCGTCAACTGCAGCTCGTAATGGCACACGAGCACCTGTAACCACACCGTCACCACCAGCGGAGCCGCATCGCATACGATGCCCCTTTTGTCGCCGCCTCCATCGACTGCAACACTGTGGACTCTTCAAGGGAATGTCACCCATCCAGCGCCAGCAGGTAGCACAGGCGCATGTTCATTGCCACAATTGTGTGGCACACACGCGATTCAGGACTGTGACTCTGCTCCACCGCACCCTAAAACGTGAGATCGGTCGGCCACCTGCCACTCGCAGACCGCAGCAAACCAACCGTGTGGCACGACGACGAAGACCCGCACCACCTCCTGATTCCCGTCTATGGCGTCAGCGAGACGCAGCAGCCACCAGGCGTCATCGTCAAAGGCCACACTACCGACGCACGTCCGGACTTAGCAACGTTGTGGCAACGTTGTAACAACTTCAGCGATTGCTAGGCTGAACATTGGCCTAGACGGGCCGGGATGGCTAAATGAGTTAAGCTTCCCGCCTTCATACACCACTTCACCACCCAACACACCACTCACAAAGCAACACTCACACCAATACACGCCGTACATCATCCCACCATAACTCTCCACAGCCCAACGAGCAAAAACCCTCGTCCTGGAAGAGGCGGCCCTTTTCGATCACGATCTACGAGCGATACACATCAGCGGACGTTTTGCTATTTTCGACGCGCATCAACTTTTCTCGTTTTTTTTCTAATCATCTTGCCTCATCACTTGATTTTCGGCGCGCAGCAGCTTTTCACGTTTTTCTCCAATTATCTTGTCTCATCATTTGATCTTCGACGCGCAGCAGTTCATCCAATCATCTTAATTTCAAGTTTTTTATATACTCGGTACAACCTCCATTGGTATCCGACCAAGGAGCCCATAAATATACATTTACTGTCTTCTTCCACACATTTACTGTCACTCCATTGGTATCCGACCAGGGAGATTCTTCTTTTAACCTTTTATTGGAAACACTGTGTAAAGCTTTTGCATATAAATAAATACCTTAAAGAATTAAAAGGCAGTTTTTTGGCCATAACACAAGAAAAAGGATTTTTTATTTCCGGAGTGGGTGCTAAGGTGTAAGTGCTGAGGTAATTATCTACATAAGTAAGTGGTAAAATAACTACAGACCATCAGCCGCTAACCGAAATCATTTACAAACCAGATTAAAAAAAACTCGTAGCGGACGCATAATCCAGACAGCACACAAACGCGTTAGATAATATGAGTACCGAGAAAGGTATAGCAATTAATCGTCAACCAATGTAAACCAGAGAACCGATATGTCTGTTAACTGCTTCCGCATTCTAATCCTTGTTAAACAGGTTTAGAACTTTAAAGAAAACAAGTAAGGAAGGGCTAAGTTCGGGTGTCACCGAACATTTTATACTCTCGCATGATAAAGTGATAATCGAGATTTCATTATCCGTCATTTATGTACACATTTTTCAAATACCGTATTTGTGTAAAGTTTTTTTTCCGCTATCATCATTGGTTCCTAATGTATATGTATATTATACAGAGAAGGCATCAGATGGAATTCAAAATAGGGTTATATTGGAAGAAGGCGTGGTTGTGAACCGATTTCACCCATATTTTGTACATGTCATCAGGGTGTTAAGAAAATATTATATACCGAATTTCATTGAAATCGGTATAGTAGTTCCTGAGATATGGTTTTTGTTCCATAAGTGGACGACGCCACGCCCATTTTAAATTTTTAAAATAAGCCTGTGTGCAGCTTCCTTCTGCCATTTCTTCCGTAAAATTTAGTTTTTCTGACGTTTTTTGTTAGTCGGTTAACGCACTTTTAGTGATTTTAGACATAACCTTTGTATGGGAGGTGGGCGTGGTTATTATCCGATTGCTTCCATTTTTGAACTGTATATGAAAATGCCTGAAGGAAACGACTTTGTAGAGTTTGGTTGACATAGCTGTAGTAATTTCCGAGATATGTACAAAAAACTTAGTAGGAGGCGGGGCCACGCCCACTTTTCCAAAAAAAATTACGTGCAAATATGCCCCTCCCTAATGCGATCCTTTGTGCCAAATTTCACTTTAATATCTTTATTTATGGATTAGTTATGACACTTTATAAGTTTTCGGTTTTCGCCATTTTGTTGGCCGATTTTGCCCATCTTCGAACTTAACCTTCTTATGGAGCCAAGAAATACGTGTACCCAGTTTCATCATGATATCTCAATTTTTACTCAAGTTACAGCACGGACGGACAGACAGACATCCGGATTTTAACTCTACTCGTCACCCTGATCACTTTGGTATATATAATCCTATATCTGACTCTTTTAGTTTTAGGACTTACAAACAACCGTTATGTGAATAAAACTATAATACTCTCCTTAGCAACTTTGTTGCGAGAGTATAAAAATGTGGATATAAATATATCTATATGTATAGTGGTTCGCACTTTCGTATTGACATGTCCTCTGAATTTTTGGATTATGATACATTAATATATAATATTGAAAATTTTTTAAATGTGTAGTAACTCATTACGAATTTATAGAAAATACATATGTACATACATATCGCCACCTAAAATGCAAAACAACGTATCACAAAAAAAATCGGATTAGAGTTTTTTATTGCTTACGCTTCAATACATCCTATCAAATACAAGTAGATTGTATGTAGCGCAAAATTTTCGGCTTCAAATGCCACATATTACCAATTTATAATCAAACCTCAAATTTTGTTTTTCCTTCACTTGTAAACTTATGAAAAGTGATGCTACGTTATATTGCACTTCAGGTTACGATATGTGGAGGATGGAGTCAGGTGTAGAAGTTCACGCAAGTGAGGAAAGTTCTCTGATCGCCATTCACTTTAGAGTAGTCAGAAACAATTTTTTTACGTATGGCCTAATCAGGGTAGCCAAAAACATACGTTTAAAGGCGAGCCAAAGTGAGAAGGGGAAACATCCCTACTCAGGGTTGAGCACAGGGTTTGTGACCTGCCACGAAAAAAACACCCTCAATGGAAAGTAAAATTCAGCTTCGAACGATTTGAGGGTATGCATCTGGAGTGTCCGGTCTCTTTATTGGGAAGGGGCCGCTACTCAGCTGGTTGATGCCCTCGTGAAAATAAAGGCTGACACCACCGCTATCTAAGAAGTACGATGAACGGGACAAAGAACTGCGACGAGTAGGCCCTTGTAACATTTAATTAGTAGTGGGATTCGTGGTGGGAGAGAGACCCCGTCGCCGAGTCCTGGTATTCATCCCGGTGGATAAACATCTAGCCACAATCCGCACCAAAGCGAAGTTCTTCAACATATCGCTGATTCGCACCCACGTCCCAACGGAAGAGAGGGACGATTTCACCAAAGATGCCTTCTATGAGCACTTGGCGACTTTAGCGACAGGATGGGCAAAGACGGTATCTTTGGCACAACGGATGATGAATTCAGTTTCGTTGAGGAAACATACCCTAATTGGCTGAGGTTGCTTGAGTTCGCTGAGACCCGTAATATGGTTATCTGTAGTACTAGTAAGCTATGTGACTCGATTACGTTGTGATAGACGGTCCTTACATCATCTCGGAAAACTATCTTTTTGCAGCCAAGCAAAAAACGCTCGTTACCAAATACAAGGAACGTTCGACATCGAGAGGCATTTGAAGCTCCTTACACACAGCTGTAAGCGAAATTATTGGTTTCTGGAAAAGGCAAAAGAACAGCTGGTACGATATGGAGAACCGTGTCGCAGTGGAGAGAAAACAGACTGCCTACCTCGTAATTTTACATTCGACCACAACACGTGCAGGATGGGATAGATACCGAAAGCTGACGAGGGAAGTGGGACGCATTTGCAGACAAAAAAAATTGAGGCAACTGGAATGCGTGAGTATGAAGACAAGTTTGTCGACAGATTACCCCTGTCGACAAACATGTCTTTATACTCACGCCCGAAAATTCTACGAAAAGGGCGGCGACTAACAGAAGGTTTCAAGACCGGAACATAGCGATAACCCGCTTGAGCGTCGGGGGACGATGGATTGCCGGCTGAGTTATTCAAACACAGCTGCTCAGAATTAAAAAGGAGAATGCATTAGCTTCTTTGAAGAACAGGTTTTTATCAATTGCATTTTTTTGACATGGCAATGATCTGTCAATAAACTTGGTACACTGTTTCATCAAGATATCTCATTTTTTACTCAATTTACAGTTTGTTCGGCTCAAATTTAAACAAGGGAAAGTGGACTGATTGTATCAACTTTTGATAATATTCAGGTATACTAGGGAAAATGTTTCCATGCAATTTTGTGAAGGTAACTCACGCGATGATCATAAAGTCTGCTAGACAATTTTACACATTCTCAGAGATCAGCATTAGCATATCCAATATTTTGAGTTCGCTTGATATCGCTTATACAAAAAGCATTTGAACAATATGTATTCTACAAAGTCAACTGGAGGTTGAAATGCTTTATATTAGGTATATGGGCGCTAAAGTAAATATTGATCCGATTTTAACCATTTTCGATCCAAGGGCTCAGTTATGAGGCATAGATTCTCTCTGAGTTTCAATAATATGCCTGATGATTTTGCCGGTATTTAAATAAATTGGGTAAAACATGGTATCTTAAATATAGTGTAGTTTTGTTCCGAACACGGCCCTATATATTATTTGATTTTAAATCACATTTGACCCTGACTGGTGTATTTAAACTATGCGTGCAAACCAGATCGATAAATATTTCTTTCCTAGTTTGGTATAACTTTTTTTATGTATGTAAGTATGAAGTTTGCTGGTGTTTGTTTACCACACGGAAAGTTTGCCGCCGATATTTGCCATCTCAACATCTTTAACGGATCGACAACATTTGGTGAAACTTTTGAGTATGCGGCGTGTCAATGATACACTCGTACCAAGAAATTAAATATTTTCCACAAACATCGTTCAGTAGAGGTCACAAAAGAGATGTTGGACAGAGTAGCTGAGGACACCAAGTTCATAAAACCCATCATTATTGGTGATGAGACGTGGGTTCGTAAAGATGATGCCGAACCTTTTAACAGGTGTTTGAAAAACTCAATTGCATTGCCCCATAAGGAGCCTAGTTTGAAGGCGACAGATTTGTACTAAATTATTTGAAAATGTTGTTTTGTGTTTTTGTAAGTCCGAGGTCGGGTTTCATAAAGCCGATATGCATATGTTCACCATGCATCGTTGTTTTTACTACTACACATCCGATATATCGTTTAATAGTTTCTGAAAAATTATCAATAAATGCGGTTAAAGCAAGTAAGGAAGAGTTAAGTTCAGGTGTAACTGCACATTTTATACTCTTGTAACTTGTAAAGGTCACGGCCGGCGATGTTTTTATAAATATACAACTTACGCTGAACAACATATTCGTTACAACATGTTGTAAGTATTTCGTATATGATATATACATATGTGAGAATTTATAAGGTTTGAAATTCTATATTAGGTATTTTATCAATTTTTGACAATACCACAATAATACGAGTATATGTACATGTATATGAAGTAAAGTCAGAGGAATGTTCGAAAATCGCCTAGGCCAAGTTTGCACTCGATTTGATCCATTTAAAATATATACTCAGTCACCCACTAAACCTCGTACGGAGCAGTTGAGTTAGCGTCTTTCTCTGAGTTTATAGCTATTCATATAGCTCTCTTTTGGTGTTCTTTTCGTTTTGCACTACGGTCTGCTTACTTAAGTAACGCGATTAATACTTATTTTAAGTGAGAAATATAATCCAATACTTATATCATTGTATTATAATTTTTCCACTATGCCCCCGGCGGGCTTCCAGTTCGGGGACAACAGGTTTGCTGCGCTGGCCCAAGGTCCCCAACCAAAACGTAAAAAATCGTATCAAAAACTGCAAGATGCTTTTCCTGACTTACCGCCAATAAAATGTGATGATCCAAAGTATATTGTGATTAAATCCGACGAGAATTCTACACCCCTTTCGAAGGTTTCTTGTTTTCGTGTTTACAATGCCTTACTTACCGTGAGCAAAGATATAA